>NW_020954034.1:0-8327 GCF_900497805.2 Vombatus ursinus
CTTCCCCCACCTCTTTGAGGGCAGACGTTGCTTCCTTTCATGCCTTGTAGCTACGGTCTCCATTGCAATACCTAAGTAAATTCTGGTTGAATTGAGTTGACTGAAAGACGACAGCCCAGTAGATCTGGTGCTGGAATTGGAGTCAGGGAGACGTAAGTTGGAATCCTGCCTCGCATGCTTACGAGCTGTGGGACTGGGACAGTTGAACCTCACAGACCCTCAGGTTCCTTGTCTATGCAATAGGGCAAATAATCACGTCCCAACATTCTTCTGAGGTTCAAATGAGAAGTTCTTTGCAAATATGAAGGCGCTATATAAAAGCAAGCTAATATTAGCTAGGACATGGCAGAAATGTATCCCTTGGTGGCCATCCTGGTAATTTTTGTTATTTTTCAGTCATGTCAGACTTTCCATGATTCCATTTGGGATTTTCTTGGCAAAGGTACTGGAGTTGTTTGCCATTTCCTTCTCCAGCTCATTTTACAGATGAGGAAACTGAGGCAAACAGGGTTAAGTGACTTGCCAAGGGTCGCACGGGTAGTAATTACATAGCCCCACATGTTTTATACATATGGGAGATACAGGGTTGAGCTTATGGGCTGTGACTACAGAATAACACCTAACCTAGATGGGAAAGGAATTCCAATAAAACTATTCTTAGAGTATAGAGTTTGGTGGTGGTGTTCGGTCATGCCCAGCTCTTTATGACTCGATTTGGGGTTTTCTTGACAAAGACACTGGATTGGTCTGCCATTTCCTTCTCCAGCTCATTTTGCAGATGAGGAAACTGAGACAAACAGGGTTAAGTGACCTGCCCAGGGTCACACAGCTAGTAAGTGTCTGAGGCCAGATTTAAACTCAGGTCTTCCTGACTACAGACCTTGCACTCTATCCATTGCTACCTAGGTGCCCCAATTCCTGGTCATGAACTACTTCAAACTTAGCCCAACAGATCTATGCATTACAGACTAGTGTCCATGGCTGGCCTGTTTCAGAAAGCTGTCCACCCCTTCCAAAGCTTCAGCCTTTCAGAACCCAGCAGTGCCTCATTGCCAGGATGAGGCACTTAACAGAAGGCAATATGGTATGGTGGAAAGAGTCCCGTCTTTGAAGTTAAGAGGCCTGGGTTTGGATCTCCTTTCTAATATGTCCTGTGTGACCTGGGACAAGTCACCTTCCATCCCTGGACCTCAGTGACCTCATTTGTAAGAGGAGAAGTTTGGTTTGCATGACCTCTGAGCTCTCTTCTAGTACTGGATCATGAGCTCTTAACCTGGGGTCCATGGGCCTCTCTGTGCATAGTTTTTGGAAGGCCCTTGAATTTGAATAGGAAAAAAATACATCTTTATTTCAATATAACTAGTTTCATTTGTAATTCTATATATTTTATGCATTTGAAATTTGATTCTGGGCAGTTCACAGGCTTCATTGGATTATTAAAGGGGTCTAGGTTTAGGTTAAGAGCTCCTGACGGAAATCTGTGATTCTATTGGCAATCATTTTAAGAATTATGAAAATCAATAGTGTTCAGTCCCCTGGGAGCCACATCCCTTACTAAGGGTCATCATTTAGGTTTCAATTAATCAGTGGTCTAATAGTCACTGTGGCCTACAAGAGTAAGACCTTGCATTAGTTCTGGGCCATCTCAGCTGAAGGATATGAGCACAGAATAATTCTGTTTCAAGAGACTAGAAGGACAAGAAGAGTGGCGGTGACTTATTAAATGTCCCAATTTCTACAATTGCTGTTTTATTACTCTTCTAAGAGTTTTGATAAATGATCCAGGTACCACCCATATGCTCATAATTCATTGTCTCTTTGGTTCCTGGGTGCTAGGTTCTGTCAGGGCAAGCTCCCTCAGGGTTATTGGCTAGGCCTTGGGAGTCCCTCCCTGGTTAACCATCCCTAGGAATGGTGTATAGTTACATCAATATAAGTGGTTTCTACAGGCTGGCTACGTGCAGCCTGTCAACCGTGTATCCTCCTTTTAATATGGACATAACTCTCCATCCATCAGAACAGAATAGAAGGAGTGCTGGATCTGGAATCAGAGGATCTCGGTTCAAATCTCTGCTCTGCGATTTAACACCTGTGTGAGTTTCCCACTTTGTCTCTAAAATGAAGGGGTTGGGCCATATGGCCTCTGAGATTTCCTTCAAGTTTTAGAACTGCAGTCCTAGGATCCCTTGCTAAAAAGACACAATAATCTGGTCTAGCAAGTGGGACTATATTGAGCATTTTCAAAATAACTGAACTGCCAAGAGGTTGTAATCACTGTCAGGGTCAAACTATTAAAAGACTTATATAAGAATATAAGCTCTTCAGAGGTAGCTAGATGGCACAGTGGAGTTAGGAAGACCTGTGTTCAAATCCATCACCAAACACTTGCTAGCTGTGTGACCCTGACCAAGTCACTTAACCTTTGAAATGGAGATAATAATAGAACCTACCTCCTAGGTTATTGTGAGGATCAAATAGGATGGTATTTGGAAAATGGCTGACACATAGTAGGTGCTTCATTTCTTCAGGGCATGGCCTGGTTTATTTTCATCTTGCATCTCTCTACCTATTAAATCTAAATGGGGGTCTCCATTGTGGTGAGTAGACATTCTACAGAGATTTTTAAAGAAAAAAGTAGAGTAATTTGAATAGTACTTAGACACAAACTGAAGAGGATGGAGCTTTGGGAAGGGGCTCATACCTGCGTCTTTGGAAGGAATGCTTCATTGGATGAAATCACAGATGCTAAGGGTTGGATAAAGTGGATACCATAAAGAAGACCAGCAAAGCAGGACTGAGTTGAGACAAATCCAGATGTTAGCTGTATGCCTTCTCAGGGGTGGGATAATACTAGTACCTGTTATTTACTCAGTGAAGAAATAGGGACATGAGGGTATCTTCTTCTTATCATGTGTTCTGCCACCTACAACTCAAATGAGAGATAAGAGTGTGAGCCATTAGGACAAGTAGAAGACAAACTGGGACCTGTTCTTTCTTTCTGTTTAAGAATAACTCACATTTCTATAGTTTTTCAAAATGTTTTCTTCACTTCAATCCATAACACAAAAGAATTATGAATATTCCCATCCTGCCTCCATTCTATAGAAGAGGAAACTGAGGTTTGGAGATATTAAGTGACTTTCAAGTAGTCCCACAGTTCACTGGAGCTGGGACTTGACCTAGGTTTCTTGATTTGGTACATAATAGGGGCATCCTAAAAGGCCAGAACCCTTTCTGCCACACCACACTCCCACCCTGACATTTGAAATGGTTTAAAAGGCATACCTCCCTTTGAGGAACTTAGTCATTCAACTGACAGGATTAGGAAAGGTCTTTATATAGGAGGTGCTCTTAGCTAGAGATATATCTTGGAGTTAAATGTCCTTACCCAGGTGTTCTCAAATATGCAAATCCTTCTTTAGGGAGGAGTGAACCCAAAATGCTATCAGTAACCAGAGGTGAATCTGATTATCATGTCTTCTTGATTGGACAGTCCCTAGCCTGAAGGAAGCAAGCCAGAAGAATTGGTGTGCTAGAGGAAGCAGGGATCATTAGAAATATTTCAATCATATCACAGTTTTCTGAGTGTGGTCTTGGCTATGCCACCAATCAGAATTTTTTTCCAAAATACCTTTTACTTTTGGCTTTTGTCCCATTTTATAGTTTAGTCCATCTAGAACCTTTCTATCTCTATAACCCCCAAAATTTTCTATAATGGAATCCTTTGGGACCAAAGGACTTTCAAGAGTTCAGAGATTCTAAGCAGTATAATAAACTCATGCCAGCTTTTGTGGCAGCCTTCTTTAGTGCACTATAGAGAGACGTAAATTGTTAGCACTGGAAACCTTCTTAGAATAGAGTACAGAAGATGCTAGATCTCCAGGTGTAACCAAACTCTGGACTTGCTCTCTGAACTATTCACTCACTAACAGGTTAGGTTTCCAGAGCAAGGTTAGGTATATCTCCTCCTCAGGGATCTGGGGGTATGCCTTAGGGGTTGCGGGCATCTTCTCCTCTAATGCTATGGGCTTGAGCTCCCATTCCTGGGAGCTCTCTACAGTATCAGTGGTCAGTGATTAGCTCCCAGGTTTCCTTTAGCTTTTTAACATGAAATTGCTTTTTACAATGACATATTTACCAAGAAAGGCAACTAGGAGGTCTAATAGATAGAGCGTTGGGCCTGGAGTCAGAAAGACTTATGTTCCTGTGTTCAAATCTGACCTCAGATACTTACTAATGTTGTGGCCCTGGGCAAGTCACTTAACACTGTTTGCCTCAGTTTCTCATTTGTAAAATAAGCTGGAGAATGAAATGGCAAACCACTCTAATATCTGTGTCAAGAAAACCCCAAATGAAGCTATGAAGAGTCAGGCACAACTGAAAAATGAGTGAACAACAACATTTACTAAGTAGATGTAGCAAAAACTGAAGAGCAAATCATTCCCCTGAACCAGAGTCACACTCTCTCTTCAACCACCTTGGTGGTTGTGAGCTTGACTTAGATTCCTGGAAAAATTCTGAAATATATTATTAGTGGAATAATTATGGAACATCTCAAAGAGGAAACTGATCCCAAAGAACTAGTTCATTAAGAACAAGTTATGCCAGACTAATTGAACCCTTTCCCCTAGATACTAGACTGGCAGATCAAGGAAATCCTATTGATTTAGTTTACTTGGGTTTCAGAAGAATATTGAACAAACTGTCTCATGGCTATTCTTCTCTGCAAGCTACAGAGATAAGGGCAGGATAATTGTAGTTAGAGGGATTAAGACTCAATTGAATTGACAGGTCCCCAAAGCAGCAACTAGGAAATCCCTAGTGCAGTGCTGAAATAATCTATGCTTGGATCTATGCCATTTGACATTTTTATCAATGACCTGGAAAAAGGTATAGGTGGTATTTTTAATACATTTTCAGATGCTGAAATGCTAGAAATGCTAAGTAACACATAGAATGTCAGAATCAAGGTCTTCCACCCAGTTCCCCCCACAAAAACAAGACAAAACAAAAGAAAACAAAGACCTCATCCTACTGACACCAGGTATTTTCATGTTTTCCAGAATATCCCTTGAGTATTGGTTCATTTTCTCAATGTCACTAGGCTCATCCAGGCTCTCCTTCACCTCACAGCTGGATTATTCAACAACCACCAGCTACTCTCTTTGCCTCCAATACCTTCCCTCTCCCCTATTTTCCTCATGGTCGCCAGGTCATCTGTAAAATGACTGGGTTGGAGTAGGTGACTTCTAAGGTCCCTTCCACCTCTGAATCTAAGTATATGACCTGATTACCTCAAATTTCCCTTCCAACTCTAAGTTTGATTTTATGACTCGACCTCCAAGTTCATTTCCAGCTCTACTTTGATTAAGATAAGACTCAATGACCTCAAAAATGTCTTTCAGCTCTAAGTCTACGCTAAGGTGCCGATGACCTCTTGGAGGTGGAAGAAAGTCAAAGGATTGCAGAAGAACTGACATCAAAGCTGCTGGAATCGTAGCAAGTAACACATTCATTAGACTTGCACGTTTGGGGATTATCCGGCCCTCCGGACCTTCAGTGTCTGATGGGCAGCACATCAGGTGGTGGGGCATGTAGTGGGCTACATCCTGAAGGAGAGAACTGGGTATCAAATGTGGGAATCTTACATGAGGTTCAGTTTTTGGGGAGAAGATTTGGGTTCAATAGCAAGCCCACTAATCACATTGCAGGAGAAACAAAGAACAGGTTTGAGAAATGAGGCATGGCCATGTGGTTTTGCAAAGAGCAGTTTTAGGAAAAGGTATTGCATGATATTTCAAACTAAGCCTTGCCGATCTTGTGCAAATGTTGGCTCAGGGAACTCGGGGATCAAAAATGGTTGGCACAACAATATGGTGTCAATCTTGCTTACATGTGGTAGCCTAGACTTCACAACTTCCAAGGTTTTCTTTATGATCCTCAAAGATTAACTTCATTATTGTCACCTGTTTTAAAATCTACCAAAGGTTTCTGTTGTCACATGCATTTAAGTCTAAACTCCTCTGCAGGGCTTTGAAGGCCCTCCATAATGAGGGCTCACCTTACTAGACAATCACATCAATTCAATTCAATGAACATTGGGCAAGGCAGTGTGCTAGGCACTCCCATTCACCTGGAAAATGGCCAAGCTATTTTTTTCAGTCTATAGCATAGTGGTTTCTATTAATTGCCCAACTATATTTTTTTCCAACTGTCTTCAATTTAATTCAATCACCTTTTATTAAATGCTTTCTACATGTACAGGACATTTAAAGCCTTTCACTATCTGGTGGAGGCTTCCATTTCCAGCCTCCTATTATTTCCCTTCACTTATGACCTATTTGCCATTCCTGATTCGGAATCATAGTTGCTCATGTCCGTGCCTTTGCCAAGGTAGTCCCTCAAGGCAGGAGCACACTCCCTCCTCACATCTGCCTCTTCAAATGCTTCGCTTTCTTCATGTTTCTGGCCACCTCCTGATGGTTTTAGTGTTCAGGGCTCTTTCCCCAGATTATCCTTATTTATTTATCTCTTTGAATGTTGTGGCACAGTAGAATTTCAACTTCCTACTTTATAAAACGAGAATGTTGGATTAATATGTTGCCAAGGGCACTTTCACTTCCTAGTACTTTTTATTCATATTGACATCTCTTTTTATGTTAAATTCATTTTTTTGTATATTCTTTCTACCCAGTGAGCCATCCCTTGTAATCATGGTTAAATAAGACAAACAGTAAGATAAGTCTAGCAAAACTAACTACTATAGGGGCAACTAGGTGCTGCAGTGGATAAAGCACCAGCCTGGGAGACAGGAGGACCTGAGTTCAAATTTGGCCTAAGACACATTACACTCACTAGCTGTGTTACCTTGGGCAAGTCACTTAACTCTGATTGCCTCACCAAAAAAAAAAAATAAAATAAATAAAAACTAACTACTATACCCTCTCTATGTGGCAGTATATATAATTGTCCATACCCATAGTCTTCTCCCTCCATATCCCTTCATATTATAGCTCTCTGTACTTCCACATCTGGAGTGTTCAAGGAGGACTAGCACCTCCAGTGTGAGGGCTTGCAAAGCCCTTTTCAGGGCTGCTCGTCTACTCTTGGTGTCTACCTGGCATTCAACTCTCAGAAGCTGTAGCATACACAGTGACCGCAGTCTACTAAACCATCTCAGGTTAACAGGTTGAGGGTAAGCTATGGGCCTCAAACTCATTGATGAGTTAGTGGAGTGTTGATCCCAAACATGTGAAGACTTCCCTGGTGGAATGGGCAGGTGAAAATAATGGTCATAAAGGCAGCTGAAGGAGGCACTGTAGGGCTTGGTAAGACATCGAAGACATTAAGGCCATGCACTATATCCTGGACCATCGCCAGTCATCTGACTTTTGTCTTGCCCCTGGACTTTGATGACTCTGGAAGAGACCATGAGACTAATGACTTTGTTCAGCTGAGTCTCGTATAAATCCAATTCTCCCACAAGTTATGACATCACTCCATGATGTCATTGGTCCTCTTCAAAACAAAGGGCAAACAACAATAACTTCCAAAATCCACTTCTCTCCTCTTTGTGTGATTTTACATTTTAAAGAATCTCTGCTAAATAAGTGAGATGCCACAGTTTTAGCACAAGAAGAGATTTCTAGGTGAGGAGCTCTGTCTTTAGGACCACACAGAAGTTTAAAGATCTGGTTCATGAATATAAAGTGTACAGATTTTTCTCTGTACTTTTTGATTCTTCTCAGATAGAACTTAAGCTTCATGAGGGCAGGCACTATTGGACTTTTCTCTTTGTATTCTTAGCACCGAACACCTGGCATATTGTAAGTATTTAAGAAAGGTTTGTTGGATTGAACTGAATTAATGGGAAATAAAACAACCAAGGGTAGCCTCCATGTCTTTTAAACACTAAAAAAAAAAAAAAGTTCTGAACTTAGCAAACACAAAGAAAATCAATATATCAATACAGAAATTAGAAGAGAAAAAAGTAGATTATGCATGAAATTGCAGATCTCCATTCCATAGAGTTTTCTTTTATTTAATAAAAACATAATAAATTCAGTGTGTAACTTACAAAGCTTGGCTTCTTGTCTGCTTGTCTGTCATTCTTTTAAGCCTTTCTTTTATTATCTTCTGTGCATTTAAAAATGATTCAGTGATCTATTTTTTTCCTTGCATTTTTCTTTCTTCTTTTTTGGGGGGTATTTTATCCCTAGTCTCCCTCCTTATTCCTATTCCCATTGGGGGAAAAAGCAAAGAAAAAGGAAACTGATGTAAAAATATAAAGAGTCGAGCAAAATCAGTTTTCACATTGGCCAGGTTAA
>NW_020954034.1:8427-9220 GCF_900497805.2 Vombatus ursinus
CTATATCTATATCTATATCTATATCTATATCTATATCTATATCTATCTATCTATCTATCTATCTATCTATCTATCTATCTATCTATCTATCTATATCTTATTCTGCATCTTGAATCCATTACCTCTAATAAGCATATGTCAGGAAATGTATAGTATGTTTCACTATCTGTAACTTTGGTTGGTCATTGCATTGGTCAGAGTTCTTAGACATTCAAAGAGGCAGTGGCAGGGCTCACCACCTGCCACACTTCATGTCTAGCCTCAGAGACAATTAGATCCTGCCTTTTGGGTAGAGCCCACTCAAATATCTTCAGACTTCTGTGGGCTGATCAACTGGTGAAAACTGAACAGATGTCCAGGTCAGCTGTGCTTGAGCAAATATTGACAGCAATTGGGATAGTCGCTCTGGGATTAGAGGAACACAGGAGTCATTGAGCCAGCTGCCTTGCTAGGAGGGCAGAGGGCAATGATACCTTCTCTAGGAGAGAATAGTAGGTATTGCTTCTGAAAAACTATACAGGATAATTAAACACCTCCTAAGCCTGAGGTACATCGTAATGTAATCATGTCAGATTCAAATAGAAATGGGGGCCAGTGAACCATACGTAAGGATCCCTATGAGTAACATATTGAATTAGAAAATCACATAGTAATATTATCTATGTTCTGTTGTATTTTTATTTAATTTGTTAAATATTTCCCAATTCCATTTTGATCTGGTTTCGGCCAACTTGGGAGTATTGGCAGCAAAGCAAATGAGGTCTGTGTATTTGATACCTCTACTCTAAAGCCC
>NW_020954035.1:0-2054 GCF_900497805.2 Vombatus ursinus
GTTTGGATTTAGTCAAAGGGCTGCACTTGAGGACCTAGAGGATCACACGTGGCCTCAAGGCCACAGGTTCTCCACCCCTGAAGCACATAGCAGATGCTTAATAAATGCTTGATGACTGACTGACCTAACCAGTAAACAAGCATTTATTAAACAGTTACTGTGGGCCAGGTACTTTGCTACTGCTAGAAACCAGAAAAAAAATGCCCTGCCTTGGAGGAGCTTACATTCTATTGGAGGAAACAACATGTAACCCCATGAATGTAACCGGGTAGGCAGACTTTGCCTTGGAGGTTGGGGCTTAAAAATACTTCAACACTAACTGGGAAATCCTGGTAGTTGTAGTCTTCTTAGCCCTGGAAGAAACTGAGGTTGTTGGATCTTTGAGGGGTGTGTGTGTGTGTGTGTGTGTGTGTGTGTGTGTGTGTGTTATTCTCAGAATAGTGCAGCATGTTTCCTTCCAGGCAGCAGAGAATTTTTTTTCCCTTTGTATCCCCAGTATTTAACAGAGTAATTCTTAAACTGAGATCCCTCACTTTGTCTTCTAAAAAATATTTTGGTAACTGTCTTTCAGTCTAATTGGCTTCTTTTATGGTCCTCTGTATTTTACCTGATACATTTAAAAACATGATTCTGAGAAGGGGTCCAATAGGCTTGTACTCAAAGCCTTTCTGGTGTGCTAGTACCTGCCAGACATCGTTCTCTCAAGTTGGCCTTCCAGAACTCAAGGTCACCTCGGCCATGATGAGTCATCAGAGAAGGCTTTCCTGGCTTCTAAACCCACCACTCTCCTGAAAATACTCCTGCAAAAGTTACTGGCGATCAATTAACAACTAATGGTCGTAGTTCTCATTGTCTTTAATCTCTCTGCACCTTTTGACATTGTGGGCCTTTTATCCCCTCTCTTCTCTTGGCTCCTGTGATACTGCAATTGTCTCCTGGTTGTCCTCCTCCCTGTCTGACTGCTCCTTCTCAGTCTCTTTTGCTAGATTTTCATCTCCCTTTTGTCCCTAAGCGAGGGTTTCCCCAATGATCTTTCCTTAGCCCTCTCAGTTTCTCTTACCTGTCTACATTCTGCACTGGTGATCTCCTCTCCCATGGTTTATTCCCTTCTGGGATTTGTAACTTGTTTTCAGTTCAGAGCTGAGGATTCCATGAGGATGAGGCACAATTAAGGTACCTCTTCCTTTAACTGAGGAGTTCTTAACCTGGGATTCATGAATGATTTTAAAATATATGTATACACAGATATACTTCTATATGTATTCTATACACATATATGTATTCAATATGTTTATATATAAATGTATGTAATATTATAGAAATAGAAAACAGTCTCAATATAATTGGTTTTCTGTTCAATCTTATGTATTTTATTTGATGCATTTAAAAAACATTATTCTAAGGAAGTCTGTAGGTTCTACCAGATACATCCAAAGGAGTCTACGGCACAAAAAAAGGTTAGGGAATCCTTTGGTTGATCTTGGCAAAATGTTTGCTTCTTTCACCCAAGAGAAGTGGTTTGTTTTAAGGTAGTGGAGTTGACCCTGTGTCCACCTAAGAGAAGAGGCACGTAACATCCTTCTCCTTTTTCTCTTTCCTCCTCTGGCAAGATGCAGTTGTCCCAGGCTCTAAGAGAACTTGAGAGCGGCCCCTAGTGGACAGTTGCTAATATCACGAGCCCAGCACGAGATTGGAATGACAGTGCCAGGTCCTTGCTCTAGACAGGCCAGATCCCAGAAGGGCCAAGGGGCTAGCCAAAGTGGCTCAGATGACTTAACTATTAATAGAAACATGAAAATCTGAGTGATAGGGTCTGGCAGGGGGAGCCAGGACCCTCCCTTCCACAACAGCTCTCCTTGTTGTCTTCTGAATATGTCTCTCTTGCTTGATAAATCTGCTGACAAAAACACAACAAAACAAAAATAACAAAAACAAAAACCCAGAGGAGGAGTTAGGAGTACTGAGGGCTCCTTCCTGGAGCCCCTGAAGCTTCAAGGATTTTTTAAGTAAGTTTTCTAAAAAGAACATTATCCCTCCAAATATTATTCCTAATG
>NW_020954035.1:2064-8041 GCF_900497805.2 Vombatus ursinus
AAAAAATCTCACTTTGCAATGAATAATAATAGCTCCTATTTTACATGGTGCTTTAAGGTTTGCCAGGTTATTGCTTTACATACATTATTTCCTGTGATCTTCCACAACAACCTGGTAAAGTAGGCGCTCTAATTATATATCGTTTTGCAGATGAGGAAATTAAGGCTCAAAGTAGAAGAGAACAAGTCTTTGTTAAGTACCTACTATGTGCCAGGCCCCGTGCTAAGTGCTTTACAAATGTCTCATTTGATTCTCCCAGCAACCGTGGAAGGGAGGTGCTGTTATTATCCCCATTTTACAGTCTAGGATACTGAGGCTGAGAGAGGTCCAGAGACTTGCCCAAGGTCACGGCAACCAATATGTATCTGAGGCCAGATCTGAACTCAGGTCTTCTTGACTCCAGGTCCAGTGTTTTATCTGCTGTGTCTCAATCCTTCTGGCCTCAATCTAGTCACTATATTATGCTGCTTCTCAAAGAGTTACTAAGTGAGCTTACACATGTTCAATCATTTGCTTCTCCTGATTTTAAGTCACAAGTGAGGTAAACAGGTTATTATCTTCATTTTACAGATAAGAAAACTGAGGTTCAGAGAAATAAGAATGACTTGACCTAGGACTCTTAGCTATAAAGTGGCATTTGAAGTCACAGGATGCTAGACCTATTGTCAGCTGTCATCTAGTCTAACCCCTCCCCCACCCATTTCAAAAATGAGGAAAAGGAAGACTGGGGAGATTAAGTGATTTGGCCAAGGCCGTAGAATCATAACTCTGGAGCTTGAAGGCACCTCAGAGGTTATCTTGCCCAATTGTTTCATTGAAACTGCCCAAGGAGACTAATGTCTTGTTCACAGATCCATGGGGAATAAGCATCAGAGCAGGGATTTAAATTTTCCCTGGCATACCGTAGGTACTTAATAAATGTTTATTGATTGACTCCAGAGCCAGTGCTTGCTGCTTCTGCACACAGGTAGCAAGCCTCAGAGGCAGGAGCTTATGATTCTAAGTCCAAGACTCTATCCATTATGCTATGCTATCTCCCAAGAATAATTATTAAATTATTAACGACCTATGCTTATTGAGCATTTACTTTGAGCAGGGAATAGTGTAAGGGGCTTTTCTAAGCAAATATCTGAGCTAGAACCAATCCACAAAGCATCTTTCCTGGCACAGGATCACACATTTCCTCTCCAAAGGGGTGGGGGGGTGGGTGAGTAGAAGGACTCATTTTGGACATGAAGGAATCAATAAGCATTTATTAAGCACCTACTAAGTGCCAGACACTATGCTAGGCAAGTTTGGCTGATTGCCAGAGCGTGGGAGGGAAAATAATATACAATGAGGCTGGAAAGATGGATTGGGGTCACATTATGAAGACTTAAAAGTCAAATAGAAAAGATTATGTTTTATCCTAGGGGTAACATGAAGCCATGGAGTTGATTGAACATGAGAACTAAAAAAAAAAAAAATCATCAGATTTGGCAATTAAAAGATCATTGGTAACTTTGGAGAGAGTAGTTTCATCTGAGGGAAGGATTTCTCTCTTGATTGGATTAAATGATCAATAAGGTCCCTTGAAACTTATTGCTACTCTTAGTAACTAAGGAAAAACTCTGTGTGTGTGTGTGTGTGTGTGTGTGTGTGTGTGTGTGTGTGTGTGTGTTCTTGAGTGCTCGACCATCCAGGTAATTTAAAATTCCTCTTTCTCCCATCAGTGCCACTGCTACCACATTCTTTGGTCACCTCCCAAAGGAGAGAGACTATGTATCTCTATCTGGTCTCTCCTTACCAATCACATACCAACACCCATCCCTCTCCCAGGAATAAACATGTGTTTATGAAATCCCACTGAAGTCTTCCTCCCATATGGTTGGTGTGAAGGTGAGCTTGAGTCCCTCAAGGCTATGTGATCTGCTGATCTACCAAGCAGAATACTTTCAGGTGATAGACTGTTTACCTGAAGTCCAAAGACAAACCTAGCTAAGTTTAGAGAGGATTCAATTGAGAAACATTAATTAAGCACCTATTTGGCACCAGGACAAAGAGCTCTTTGAATCCCTTTTTTATTTCCGTTAGTCAATAAACATTTATTAAGTGCCTACTATATGCCAGGCACTGTGCTGGAGATGCAAATACATTTAATTGCTGGAGATGTAAATACAAATGCAGAAAAAGAAAGATGGTCCCTACCTTCAAGGAACTTAAAATCTAAAGGTAGAGCCAGAAGAAGGTTTCAGGAATGAGGGTATGATGGAGAAATCCAAAAGAGTGTAGCCAGGTAGGAAATGAAGAGATTTCTTAGAAGAAAGGGAGCTTGGTATTCATACCCATTTTACAGAGAAGAAAACTGAAGTACTGAGAGACTATGAACTTACCACAAATAGGTAAAATCATGATAAGAGAAAACAAAGCTAAAACAATAATGGGGGGAAAACCTGTTCAATTTATCAATCACCTGACAGTCAATTCAAATCAATACAACAATTCATTAATTAATCACTAAGCATTCACTGAGTATCTTCTATATGCCACTGGAAGTTACGGGGATGATCACTAAAGACTTTGTGGCTCATAGGTAGACTGAGTCCATATAACAAAAATTGCAATGCTTCCTAAGTCAACTTACCTATTTCACACCATACCAATCACATAACCTAAAGATTGCTTTAAAAGGTCAGAAAAAATATCAAAATTAATCTGGAAGAACAAAAGATCAAGAATCTCAAAGGGAATAATGGTAAAAAATGGTAAAGGGGGCAGCTAGGTAGCTCAGTGGATAGAGCATCGGCCCTGAAGTCAGGAGGACCTGAGTTCAAATCTGGCCTCAGACCAAACACTTGACACTTACTAGCCGTGTGACCCTGGGCAAGTCCCTTAACCCTAACTGCCTAAAAACAAAAAAACAAAACAAAACAAAACAAAAATGGTAAAGAAAGGAGACTAGTAGACTTCAAACTGTGCTTCAAAGAAATAATCATCAAAACCATTTAGTACTGGTTAAAAAATAGAGATCAATCAGTGTAACAAATTAAGTACACAACATATAGAAACAAATGAACATAAATACAGTGGTCAATAAACCTAAAGACCCCAGCTATTGAACAAGGACTCACTCACCATTCAACAATAAGGGTTGGGAATACGGGAAAGAGGTCTGGCAGAAATTAGGTTTAGATCCGCATTTCACACCATATACTATGATAAACGCTAAATGATACATGACTTAGAGATTAAGAAGTCACATCATGAGCAAGTTAGTGGAGCAAGGAAAAAATTACCTCTCAGATATATGGATAAGTGAGGGCGATTAAAATTGTCCAACCTACAATCAAAGAGACTAAGGCAGAGCTCTGAGCCATGAGCCCCTCTAATGAAGTGGACCTCAGATCTTCCTCGTGATCTGAGATGCCCCCTCCTTCCAGGGCCCTATTTTTGTAGGGGTAGATATCTAGACATTCAAAAAATGGCTACACCAAATACAGAATTGGCTGACATATGATGCATAGGCTAAAATAAGCAAAACAATGTATCAGTAGGGTCACAAGTTGGGCAAAGCATGGGGTATCTCCACTGACTAAGTGGTCATCTACTCCTTTTGGATGAGAGAGAATGGTCTGGAGGCACAAAAATAAATTGGGGGACTTTCCATGTAATTGAGCCACCTCTGCCACACTGAGCTTGGTCACCATGACAAGGAAAAACAAGGGTGGAGGTCTTCTAACTAGCTTTCTATGATTATGCAAGTGGTCTTACAATTTGCAGCTCATAGCTCTGCCACCTAACATTCAGAACTTATAATCACTATCCCTGTGGAATCATATCAGATTGATTGATACTCATTGAAATAGAGTAGGGGTCTGAATGAATTATTTCTCACATAAGGGAAGAATTCATGATCAAACAAGGGAGAGAGGGGATTATAGAAGATAAAATGAACAACTTTGATTATATAAAATTAAAAAAGGTTTTAGGAGAAAGAAATCCAATGCAGTTAAGATTCAAAAGTTAATTAGGGGAAAAATCTTTGCAGCAAGTTTCTTTGATAAAGTTCTTATTTCTAAGATAAATAGGAAACTGATTCAAATTTGTAAGAGTAAGAGTCATTCCCCCAATAGCTAAATGGTCCAAGAACATCAACAGGAAATTTTAAAAGGTAGGAGTCTAAGCTATCAACAACCATATTAACAAAATCCATACAACTAATAATTAGAGAGATGCAAATTAAAGCAACTCTGAAATTCTATGTCATAGTGGTTATTTTGGCAAAAATGACAAGAAAGGAAAATGAAGAATGTTGGAAGGTCTTCAGGAAAACAGATACATTAATACATGGTAGATAATTATTAATTAATAGTTAATTAATTATACAGGGACATTAATACATGGTAGACAGAGCTATGAATTGGTTCAGACATTCTGGAAAGCAATTTGAAACTATGCCCCAAAAGTGTATACACTAAACCATCTATACATTTTGAAGCAGCCATAATCCTGAATAGGCCTATACCCAAAATAGGCCTATACCCAGGTATTTTAGCACCTCTTTTTCTGTAGTGGAGAAGAACTGAAAAGGAAGAGGGTGCTCATCAATTGGGGAATGACTAAACAAACTATAGTATATGAATGCAATGGAATATTACTATTGTGCTATAAGAAGTGATAAAAGAGATCATTTCAGAGAATCCAGAAAAGACTTGTATGAACTGATGCAAAGTGAAGTGAACAGAACCAGGAGAACCATTTATGTAATAACAGTATTGTAAAGATCAACAGCCTTGAAAAACTTAAGGACTTTGATCAGCTCAATGACCAACCTTGATTCCAGAGGACTTATGATGAGGCATATAATAGGTGATGGATTCAAGATACAGAATACAGATATTTTTGGATGGGGTCAATGTATTATTTTTTTGGTTACACGTTCGTTTTTGTTTTCCGTTGGGGGTGGGCTAGGTGGAGATGGTTTAGGGATAGGATTTTCTCTCTATTCCCACCAAATGAGAAGGGGACAGAAAACCAGGAGTCACAAATAATCGACGCAGCTTTGAAAGATACATATTGAATTTACAGCCAGTTTCTAATTTGTGAGAACTGTGAATTACCTGGTGTTCACATTATTCAAATTTGTACTCCATATTTCCATTGGTCTAGAACCAATAGAACCACATTTTACATAATTCTAATTTTGAATAGTATGAATTCCAATACCCATGATTCACTTAACAGGGTTCACTATTCACACTAATTGGGACCTGGCTGCATTACATATTTAAGATAAAAAAAAACCCCAAACAAATTCTACGTAATAGGAATTTCCAATTTCACGTGCAATTCTCACCTTCGATTATACAATGCACACTCGTATGTATATGGAAATGCTTGTTAAATTTGATTTTTGTTAAGTTTAGAATAAAAAAATTAGTGGAAAATTTAAAAAATGTTTTGTGGAGGAGGTGGCATTGAGTTGGGCTTTAACTGGTGGGTAGGAATTTAACAAACAAAGAGGTGAAGGGAGGGTATATCAGGTACCGAATGAACTAAGGCACTGATATGGGAAAGCACTGGACATAGTGTATGTTTGAGATACAGTTTGTCCAGATTGGAGAGCGAAGGGAATAATATGAACTAAGGTTTGAAAGGTAGGATCTAGGGCTGGAAGTGTCCTCAAATGACCTTCCCTTCCTTTCATTTTATAAATGAGAAAACTGAAACCAAAGGAAGTTAAATAGGATGTGAGATAATATTTATAAAGATGAGATGTTTATAAATCACTTAGCCCAGTGTCTGGTACACACTGGGCACTATATCAATATTTCGTTATTGTTCAGTCATGTTTGACTTGTCCCCATTTGGGCTTTTCTTGGCAAAGATACGGAAGTGACTTGCCATTTCCTTCTCCAACTTTTTTACAGATGAGGAAACTGAGGCAATCAGGGTTAAGTGACTTGTCCAGAGTCACACAACTAGCAAGTGTCTGAGG
>NW_020954035.1:8051-9795 GCF_900497805.2 Vombatus ursinus
CAGGCAAAGGAATTTGACCTTCCCTGGCTAGGCAATAGCAAGTCACTATTTTGGGGCTAGAGTAATGACAAGACCCAATCTATTGGTTATGAAAGATTATTCTGGCAGCTAATAGAAAGTGAGGATTGGCAGAGGAGAGAGTGGAGGTGGGAAGAACTGAAGAAAAAGATCGAGCAGGTGTAAGGAAGGCATGTGCTAGGGCAGCCAGCAGTACTGGGATTAGAGGGGGAAGGAAGACCAGTAGTATAAGGAGCCCTCGGTAACCGATTAGATATAATTAGAGGGAGGCAAGAACCAGACGGAATAACAAGGCTTTCAACATGGGAGGCTGGGTAAAGGTGACATTGACAGAAATAAGGAAGTCAAGAGGAGGAGCTTATTTGGGGAGAGAGATGATAAGCTTATCGGATCATCTATCAAGAGCTGGAATTAAGATTCCATACAGTACATATAGTCCAATTCTCTCATTTTACGGATGAGGAAACTGAAACCCAGAGAGTCTAAATCGTCTGCCCCAAATCACACAGACAGGATTTGAACCCAGCTCTTTCTAATTCTGAATTTACTGCTCTTTTCACAGTATCACCCCGCAGCTCACTTTTATTTTATTTCATTGAAATTTATTTCCCCCCCTTTTTTAACATTACTTTCATATATATCCCTGTATATGTATATACAGTATATCCCTGCCACAGTGCCTTTCCTACCCCACTCAAAGAGCTATCTCTAGTAACTCAGATTAAAAAAAAATTCACTCCAGCCTGTGTTGAGGTTGAAGAGTCAGGTAGAAATTTGCTGTCAACAGTCAGAGATGTAGGTCGTGAGTATGAAAGGGGGTCAGAGAGGCAGAGAGAGAGGCTTATGAGTCATCTATACTGAGATTTCGTGGAAGCTGTGGGAGTGCAGAGAATGTACAGAGGGGAAAAGAGGTCAAGGTCGGAACGTTGGGGAGCAACCACTTTAAGGAATTAGGAAGAAAACCCAGAGCTCAGGAAGAGAGAGGAGTGGTCAGAAAGGTAGGGAGAGAAGTCAAAAGAAGAGAGATTATTTCCTAGGAAGGAAGGGTTGGTCAACAGTGCTTGAGATTAGGGAGGACGAGGACTGGAAAAAAACAACACTTAAACCATTAAAGTTGGTCATCGGCGACTTTCGTTTTAGTGTCTAAGTGGGGCTAGATTTCAGGTTGTTGAGATAGGAGTGCACTGAGTGGAACCAGGTTTTCAATGAAGTTTAGCTGCGTGCGGGAGGAGAGACATGGAATAGTTACCATGGGGATAAGGAGCGGACCTGTAATGCCTTTGGTACAGAGACCCCTCTGCAATTTACATTCTCCCAGGGTCGCCTGGAACCCTGGCAGGTGAAGTCGCTAAGTATTGATTTTTCCCAAGGTCACGGCCAGTAAGTGTCAGAACCGGGAGTTAGCCGCCTTCCTTCCTGGCTTTCTATCCACCACGACGCCCTTCATTGGCTAAAACAGATAGTAATAAGAACAGCTGAAGTCCACAGGGCGCTTTAAAGTTTGCAAAGTGCCTTACAAATGTTGTCTTGTTTGATCTGTGGGAGGAATTGGGTTCGATTCAACAAATACTAATTGAGTGCAACTCAAGGAAGGACTTTTTAATTTTATCTGTCTCTCCTCCCTCTCTCTCTCTCTCTCTTTCTCTGTCTCTGTCTCTTTGTCTGTCTTTCTATCTCTCTCTATCTGACTGGGGATCCCCGAACATGTCTGTAAGCAACTAGGGGG
>NW_020954036.1:0-141755 GCF_900497805.2 Vombatus ursinus
TCCCACCTCTGTACCTTTTCATATACACAAAAACCTCATGCCCCTAATGCTCTCTCTCCTCACCTCTGCCTCTTGGAACACCCAGAACATTTCAAGGCCTAAACAAGTTCTGTCTCCTTCAAGAGACCTTTACTGATTGATTCTCCCAGTTCATAGAATCATAGATTTTGACCTGGAAAGTATCCTAGAAGTCATTTTATCCAAAATAATCCACTTTTAAAGCTAGGTCATTCAGCTTTTATGTTCCCTGATGTGTTTTTTTTCTCATTTTTTTCTCAGCTCCTCAGAACTGACATCTTCATGGATGCTGCTTTCAGCATAAATCCTGCTATTGACATGGGGCAGGTATGTAACAACCAATACCACATCACCTGTATGAAACTTCTTTTTTAGTGCCTGGTACATAGTCAGTGTTTAATAATTGATTCACCTGAAGATGTACAAAATCATTTTAAGCTTTAACAGCATAAAATTGCACTAAAACTTTTGGGACATCCTATATTTGATCCTGGAGGTAATAGGGAAGTACCAGAGTTTACTTGATAGGGAGGTGACATGATCAGATCTTTGCTTTAGGAAAATCATTTTGAAGTTAAGTGGAGGATGGATTACAGTGAAAAGAGACCTGAGGCAAAGGCATGAGTTAGACTGACTGCAATAGTCTATCCAAAAGGTGATGAGGGCTTGAACTAAAGGTAATTTTCACAATTATCATGGCTACTTACTGAATTTTTTTCTCTATTTTTCAGAAAAATGCTAGCAAATAAGAGAAAGCACTGGCTAGTACTAAGCTCTCCTTTTCAAAATAATTTATGAAAAGGATAAAAAAAAATCCCAAGATGCTGTCTTGGTACAGTATCTAATAAACAATATTCTATCAGTGTGTTTTAAAATAAGTTTATTTTATAGCACTCCAAATGATTAAGAAGGCCCACTATTTTTGACTCAGGCTTGATTAAGAACTCACTTTCACACTAAAACATTAAAATTTAGTATATTTCACCTTTCATAAACCATGTACTTTTTTTGAATGTAGATTGAAGGTGGGTTTATCCAAGGCATGGGATTGTATACAACTGAAGAACTGAAATATTCCCCAGAAGGTGTTCTTTACTCTAGGGGCCCAGAAGATTATAAAATCCCTATAGTCACTGAAATCCCAGAAGAGTTCTATGTCACCTTTGTGCGTTCCCAAAACCCAATAGCCATCTACTCATCCAAGGTAAGGATACTCACTAAGAATTTCATTCTGTTTTTCACAATTATCATCCAAAAAAGGAAAGCAGAAAAATCATAGGTCTTGATCCATTTAACAAGCTGTGAGATGTTACTGGGTCCTTTGAACTCAGACTCAATCTGCAAAATAGACTGTGGAGTAGCTCTGAAAAGTTTTTTTTCCCCTGACTTTAACATTCTATGCTTTTACTATTCTAAGGTTAGTGCATAATTATGTCTTTAAAATTCTGCTGCAAAGATTGCATTTTTCATTGCATCATTTTTTTCTGGTGTTTTTGAGGAGGAGGGTTAATATCTTTTACACTTCTACAAAAGGTGGAATGAGAGTGATAAGCTGCCCTGACATTCTGTCTAGTGGCCTGGCATCTTAATATGTACAGTATAACACTTCATAGATTTATTGGATCTGCTTTATGAAGATTGTCCTTGTTGTTTAGAGGTGAAATGGAATTCTTACCATTTAGCAGATTCTCAGTAGTTGTTAGTGAGACAGAATGTGTGCCAGAAATAAATGAAGAATGCCCTTTTGATTCCTTCCTCCTCTCCTGTTAGGGACTAGGGGAAGCTGGAATGTTCATGGGATCATCTGTGTTTTTTGCTATTACTGATGCTGTGGCTGCAGCACGCAGGGAGAGAGGACTGACAGAGCCCTTCACTTTGAATAGCCCAGCAACTCCAGAGATGATTAGAATGGCATGTGTGGATCAGTTTACTGAACAGGTACGGAGGGTTGGGAGGGATTAATTGTTCTTTGATAAATTCCATGGGTTTTCAGAACCTTGGTCTTTCTCATTTATTAATTAGATTTAAGCATGTCGAATTACACCACAGATCAGATTTCCCAAATTGTACTGAAAATTTTTTATTTTCATCTTTTTTCCCCAGTGTTGACTTCGATTCACACCAACCAAAAGAGCCAAACAAAACTCAATAAATAGTACTTTAGTTGTCTCAAACTCAGACCTGAGTTTGCTCAGTGGAGATAATGCTGGTAGTTTTATTTTTCTTTTAGTCTTTCTTTACAATTTAGATGCTTGGGTAGAGACACAGATTTCTCACAAAAGTATATCATGAGAGATGTTCCATATACAAAGGAGACTCAGACCATTCCATGTGGGTTTTCTTCCTCCCTAAAACAACTGTGCCCCTCAACATGCTGCTATGGCAGTCTTCCTAGCTTTGCTGCTCCCAGTCCCCCTGGACTCAGCCCTTCTAGCTGCTGGACTGTTGTGCACTCTTTGTAGTGTCCCTACCTCTTTCTCAGAACACAAGGACTGATTGGGCCTTAATTATTTCTATGGTATTTGTGGGTTCAATGAATAGCTAGATTGGCTATTCATATGTCTTGGCATTTATACCCTTATGAAATGCAAAAAAAAATCTTCTACCTGTTCCCTTGGTAAGCTTCTAACTCAGTGACTCAGTCAGACTACTCTAACCTCCCCTCTGGTTACCACTTTTGAAGAAACAAACCCAAATAGGAAGGGAACCAGATCTCACAGCTCTACGTGTGGTTTTCCCAATTTTTACTACTTCACACATTTATTACTTCACAAATTTTATTACTTCACAGACAGAAAGGGTATTCACCTAAGCAATGCCACCAAAAAAGTTTGTCTTACCAAAAGAGAAATTTGGCTACCTACTGTGCTTATCCATCGATATGTACATCTGTGACAGTACATACGTATGCCTGATTTGGAGAGAGGAACAGAGAAAGAGAGATAAACAGAGAGATAGAATGAAAGAAACGGAATGGAAGAAAATAAGAGAGAGAGAGAGACAGAGACAGGGAGAGAGACACAGAGAGACAGAGAGATAGAAAGAGAGACAGAAATAGAGACAGAGAGAGAAGGAGGAAGAGTGATAAAAAGACAGAAAAAGAAAGAAGAGAGAAGATGGAGTGCTGTGCTAAAGTCTGGGAATACAAAGATAAATAAACAAAACAGCTCTCAACAATAAATAGCTTACATTTTAAAGGGGAAGGCAACACAGAAAGGAACTGGAAAGTGGGAAGGGAGAAAGTATGTTTACAAGAGCAAAGACTTTTCTAAATACTCAGAAGTCCTATCTTTTATTTTATTTTTTTTCTTTATGGTAATATTTATTTAATTTTTTTGTTTTCAACCTTTTACTTCCACAAGATTTTGAGTTCCAAATTTTCACCCCATCTCACCCCTCCCCCCACCCCAAGATGGCATGCATTCTGAATACCCCTTCCCCTAGTCTGCCTTCCCTTCAGTCTCTCCCCCACTTCTTTTATCCCTTTCCCCTTCAATTTTCCTGTAGAGCAGGATGGATTTCTATACCCCATTTCCTGTATTTCTTATTTCCCAGTTGCATGCAAAAACATTTTTTTTAAACATGTGTTTTTAAAACTTTAGGTTCCAAATTTTCTCCCTCCCTCCCTCCCCACCCATCATTATTGATAAGGCAAGCAACTAAATATAGGTTATATAGGTGCAGTTATGCAAAACACTTCCATAGTAGACATGCTGTGAAAAACTAACTCTATTTCCCTTAATCCTATCCTGCCCACCCATTTATTCTATTCGTTCTTTTGACTGTGTCCCTCCTCAGAAGTATTTGCTTTTGATTACTCCCTTTCCCAATCTGCCCTCCTCTCTATCATTCCCCTACTCTCTTATCTCCTTCATCCCCTATTTTCCTGTAGGGTAAGACAGATTTTCACACCCAATTGATTGTATATGTTATTCCCTCCTTAAGTCAAATCCTAGGAGGATAAGATTCACTCATTCCCTCTCACCTTCCCCTGTTTCCCCTCCACTGTAAGAGCCTTTTCTTTTCTGTTTTTTTTTTTGTGGGATAATTTACCCCATTATACCTTTCCCTTTCTCCTTCTCCTAGTATATTCCTCTCTCACCTCTTAATTTTATCCTCCAGATATCACCCCTTCATTTTCAACTCATCCTGTGCCTTCTATCTATCTATCTATATCTATATATATGTACATGTAATTTTTTTCTCCAACTACCTTAATACTGACAAAGGTCTCATGAGTTACAAATATCATCTTTCCATGTAGCAATGTAAACAGTTCAACCTCAATAAGCCTCTTATGATTTTCTCTTTCCTGTTTACCTCTTCATGTTCCACTAGAGTCTTGTATTTGAAAATCAAGTTTTCTATTCAACTCTGGTCTTTTCATCAAGAATACTTGAAAGTCCTCTATTTCACTGAATGACCATTTTTCCCCTGAAGGATTATACTCAGTTTTGCTGGGTAGGTGATTCTTGGTTGTAATCCTATCTCCTTTGCCCTGCAGAATATTATATTCCATGCCCTGTGGTGCGTTAATGTAGAAGCAGCTAAATCTTGTGTTATCCTGATGGTGTTTCCACAATACTTGAATTGTTTCTTTCTGCTGCTTGTAATATTTTCTCCTTCACCTGGGAGCTCTGGAATTTGGTGACAATATTCCTAGGAGTTTTCCTTTGGGGATCTCTTTCAGGTGGTGACTGGTGGGTTCTTTCAATTTCAATTTTGCTCTCTGGTTCTAAAATATCAGGGCAGTTTTCCTGGATAATTTCTTGAAAGATGATGTCTAGTCTCTTTTTTGATCATGGATTTTAGATAGTCCAATAATTTTTAAATTGTCTCTCCTGGATCTATTTTCCAGGTCAGTTGTTTTGCCAATGAGATATTTCACATTGTTTTCTAATTTTTCATTCTTTTGGATTTGTTTTACAGTGTCTTGATTTCTCATAAAGTCACTAGCTTCCAATTGCTCTGTTCTAATTTTTAAGGAAGTATTTTCTTCAGTAATCCTTTGGACTTCCTTTTCCATTTGGCCAATTTTGCTTTTTAGGGCATTCCTCTCCTCATTGGCTTTTTGGACCTCTTTTGCCATTTTGTTTAGGCTATTTTTTAAGTTGTTATTTTCTTCAGTATTTTTTTGGTGGTCTCCTTTAACAAGCTGTTGACTTGTTTTTCATGATTTTCTTGCATCACTCTCAGTTTTTCCTCTACTTGTCTCACTTGCTTATCAAAATCCCTTTTGAGCTCTTTCAAGGCCTGAGACTGATTCATATTTTTCTTGGAGGCTTTGGATGTAGGAGCTTTGGTTTTGTTGTCTTCTTCTGGTTGTATGTTTTGATCTTCTTTGTCACCAAAGTAAGATTCTATAGTCTGACTCTTTTTGCACTGCTTGCTCATGATCCTGGCCAATTACTTGAGTTTTAAACTCTTTGTTAAGGTAAAAGTCTGCTTCCAATGTGAAGAGTGTACTGTGCCAAGCTTCGGGGGTTTGTACAGCTATTTTCAGAGGTACTTCTAGGGACCTGAAAATTTTCAGTTCTTCCAAGGTACTATGATAAGGAGTGGGGTGTTTACTCTCCACAGCCACAACAAGCTTCACCATACCAGTGTTACTCCTAGCCCCAGGACCGCTCCTCAGAACTGTGACCCAGATCCAAGCATGGGCAATGCAAGAGATTCCTG
The DNA here is from genome assembly GCF_900497805.2 of Vombatus ursinus. NCBI lineage: Eukaryota > Metazoa > Chordata > Mammalia > Diprotodontia > Vombatidae > Vombatus > Vombatus ursinus. Next base: position 5,698 of record NW_020954036.1, read on the forward strand.
CCCAGCAATCCCCCTCTGATCACCCACTGGAATCTCCCTCCGTCTGTGGGCCAGAAGCTCAGGAAACAGTCGCTGCTTCAGGTCGCATTCGAGACTTGCGGCTGAGACCTAGCTCCTCTCTCACCGCAGTCACAGACTTTTCCCACTGACCTTCCATGTTGTCTTTGGCATTCCTGGGTTGAGAAGTCTGGAAACCACCACAGCTGTCCATGATACAGGCCTGTGAAGCCTGCTCCAGGGTTGCTGTGGCCTGCGCACCCACACCAAACTGAGCTCCTCTCCTCGCCTGGCACAATACACCTTTCCAATCAACCATCCAGGCTGTCTTTGGCTGGAAATTTGTTTCACTCTGTCTTTTTGTGTGTTTTGCTGCTTTAGAATTTGTTTAGAGCCATTTTTTTAGGTATTTGGAGGGCTTTGGGAGAGAGCTCAAGACAGTCACTGCTTTCCCTCTGCCATCTTGGCTCCACCTCCCCAGTCTTATCTTTTAATACCACTATTCTGTCATGCTTGCATGCCTGTGAAACATGGCACGTATAAATCTCCAAGGAATTGAAAATCAATATGGCAGTGGAGTGGCCTAGGTTGATGTGAGCAGGCTGCAACATATGACCAATGAAGAGTTTTGAAGAACAGACGTAAAAGATATCATTGGGGAAATATGCGATAGGAAGAGAAAATGAGCTGGCCATGTGAGAAGGGAGAAAAAGGGGAGGTGGACAGCCCTAATATTCTACTGGTTTTTCTTGATGTCAGGAGAATGTGAGGAAGGACACCCAGTACACTGAATGGATCCTCTGTGGTGAACCCATAGGAAGACATGAATAAGAGTTCCACAAAATGGGCAAGAATGAATGGGTTTTAATTGATTTGAAAAATTAATCTTATGCTCTTATTTTCCTTTTGACCTTCCTTTCAGATTCCCAGAGATGACTCTTCAACTTTCAAGCCTTGGTCCATCCATGTTTCCTAAAATGTGAAAGAATAGAAAAGGGTAATATCTAAGATTGATTTTACAATCAAACCAAAATGTACTTTGGCTTCTAAACTTTAAGACTACTCTTAACATTATGCTTAAAATCTCTCATCATTGTGTTTAGGAACAAAAGTCCACTAAAGTCCCAAAAAGAAAAAAAAGAAGCAGTCATGCAAACATTGAGTACACTCCTTGATACTACCCATCTATGTGACATGAACTAGAGAATAAGCACTTGCCTTCTGGCTCCAGTTGATCAGAATTCTTCAACATACAGTCCCTGAAAGCCAAATTCAAAAGACATCAGTAAATGATGAGCTCCAAAGTAGCATCTGCTTGAGTCTCTCATCTTTATAGCAATGCTATCTAGTCTGGGACCACCAGCACCCAGGACTATAAATCAGTATCCCAGTTCCATAGATTCAACCAGATCTATCTGTTTTCTCTTTTTTGCATTCATTGCCTCTCTTATAATTTTGTAATAACCTCCTAATTGACTTTCCCTCATCAAATCTCTCCCCAGCTTTTAATCCTTTCATAAAACTACCTGAATAATCTTTTCTATATACTTGTCTAAACATATCATGCCTTTTCCATTTGAAATCCTCTATTGTCTCCTGAAACCCTGCTACATCCTGAATAAAGTACATATTCTTTCGTCTGACATTCAAAGCTTACCACAAGTGGGTACCTCCCTACACTTCCAATAGCATCTCATATCACTTTCCTCAACACAGCAGTCAAGCTAGGCTATTAAGTTTTCCTTTTATATATTAATTCAATTAAATAATCATTTATTAATACCTACTAAGTACAAATCATTGTATTAGATATTGGGGATATAAAGACAAATATGTAAAAGCACTTGTCCTGAAGGAGTGCACTTTCTATATATGAACACCTACGCGAATATTGTAAGGCTTATATGTCAGGGAGGTCACTGATAGGAATCACCTCCCCATATAAATATTTATGGTAGCACTTTATTTGACAGCAGGGAATTGAAAACAAAGTACATATTTATTGACTGGGGAATAGCTAAACAAATTGGGGTACATGAATATAATGGCACCTTACTGTGTGAAAGAAAATGATAACATGATGAATATAAAGAAACATGGGAAAATCTACAAAGGCTGATGAGAAATGAAGCAAGCAGAGCAAAAAACACACACACACACAAACACACACACATATTCATAATAACAACAATGTAAAGAGGAAGAACAACCACAAAAAATCAATGTTGCAAAATTATAAATTAGTATGACTCTAAATAAGTCATGGGAAATGACACCCCCTCTCCCACATGTTTGTAGAGGTGAGAGGTCCGTGATTGTGGTACATTCACATGTTTTCAGACTTTTTAATATATTGATTAGTTTTGCTGATTTTTTTCCTCCTTTCTCTTCTTTTATCTTAAAATATTGTTGTATGGGATGGCTCTCTGGGAAGGTGCAAGGTGAAAGATGATGGGGTAAATTTGGTGATGTAAAAAAGACAATACAATTTTTTAAAAATTAGTATTTGAAAGTCAGTAGTATTTAAGAATTTTTAGGCTTGTCCTTTTATTGCTGAAGTAAATTCCATTAATAATTCTCTAGACTTCACCACTCTGTTAGATGCCTTCTTACACTGGAAGATGTCTCCATCTCTGTAGCCCTCTTCTTTTGGTGATGAGCTACTGTTAGAACCTGCATTTTGAGGAAATCTCCAGGCCAGTTACCCTTCATGCCCTTCCCAGTTCTGCTTCTGACTCTGGACTTTGCCACCATGTCATTATGGTGATGCCTTCTCCTCCTTCACCTTCCTTTTTTGTATTGTCTTTTCACATTAAAATGTAATTTCTTAAAGGACAAGGATTGTTTTTCTTTTCTTTATATTTGTAATCCCAGCACCTAGCACAGTGCCCGGCACATAGTAAACTCTTAATAAAAATGCTTATTGACTAGGAACAATAAGTTTAAATTGCAAAGAGGAAGATATGAACTCGTCTAAGACTTACTAATAATAAGAGTGGTCTTTAGAAAACATTTTGAAGTAGAAATGGGAACCCAGTATAAGAAATTGTCAAGTAGTAGATGGATGAACACTTATTAGGGATATTTTAGAGGAAAGTCCTATGTGGTCTGTTGAACTCAGTGACTTCCAAGGTTCTCTTGATTCCATGATTCCATATTTTCTGATAAATCAGTTTTCATGTTGGTCATTTGTGGAGTAGAGTGGAGTAGAGTGGTGATGGTGGCTGGTATTTTCTTATAGCTACTTTATTGAAATGACTTTTAAGTATGAGTTAAGAGGAATAGGTATGTGTTATTTTAGGTAAGAGTAGGAAGCTGTTTATGAAATATGGAGAAAATCTTTCCCTTCCCTTTGCTATTATAAATAGCAGTAAGTTTTTTTTGGAATCTCAGTGGTACTAATTCTTGCTCTGAGGGATAATTTTCATTGTGTTTTTAATGAACTCTATAGATATACATAAGACTATAATGTAATAACATTTTACCAATAGAGATTCATTTCTATAGCTCTTATGATCCTGAAACCTAATAAAGTATAAGTCATGATAACTACAGCCCCTAACATGTGTCATGATAACTATAGCCCTAATTAGGTTAGCTCTTTCCTCCACATTACCCTGGTTTTGACCTGAACCTGAATATTGCAGGAATTAGAAAAAAGGAAGTTGAGTGGAAGTAATTAGAAGTATAAAGAAATAAGATTATTGTTAATTGGCAAGGTAAACAGGGTTTAAAAAATCAGGGTTTTGACAATCACATCTGATATTAACACATGAGATAGAGCTCCCTTGACCAGGGAGCTATGCTGGAGAAATGCACAAAGAGTAGAATTTTCTTGGTGGAACACCTCTGTCCCCTCTCTTCATATCTGATTTGGGTTCATTCATAGGTCAGATGTCAGTTTAAGATCTACTGGAGGGTGGGACATTCTGCCAGAAACCAGAGCCAATATGCCTTCAGCTCTTGGTACCTCTGGTCATAGATTTCAGTGAAATGAACTGAACCCTTTCTCACAGATATTTTGAAAATAGAGAACAGGGAGAATTTGTATAAAAAGAATTTGCCTTACTTGATCATTAGTGTTGAACACGTAGGATCAGAAAGAGAGAGATAAAATGGTGCTACATACATGGTACATCTGGAAAAAAATGAAGATGTGAACTTGACTGTTAACATGAAATCTTCTTATCATGAAGATGACTGACCCAATGTAAACAACATACTGCAACTAGTGTTTCTTAATTAAGCTTTTTAAATTTTGATTTCTTGAAGTAAATGAATTCTAGACAATAATGGGAGGACAGTTCTCTTTTTGTTCCATTTGAGGTTGGAAAGTAAATAAGAATGTTAATAGCAAAAGCAAAACAAGATATATATTTTGGAGATTTTCCCCTGAATTTTGGATAGGGGCATAATAAGCCACGAATTTATGAAAATTATATCACAATTAGTTATTTTTTCTTTTTAATTTATGGAATAAAATAAGCAATTCCATAACATAGTATAATAAACATGTTATTACACATGAAACTGCAAATCTATTATGTACAACTTGCTATTCCTTAAAAATAGCTAATTAAGTTATCCTGTCAAATTTCTTTTTTTAACTTTTTTTCTTCCCTCCCCCACCCTAGAGATGGCTACCATTAGACACAAATAGGTATATAATACATATATGTATGTATGTATGTATGTGTATACATACACATTTTAAAATTATAAAATTATATAAAATTTACAATAATTTACATACATATATGTATATATGTAAAATTATATATATACTTCTATTTATCAGTTCTTTCTCTAGGTGCAGATATGGCCTTTCTTCATAAGTCTTTTATAGTTAATTTGGGTAATTATAATAGTCAAAATACCTAATTTGCTCAAACTAATTACTAAATAGTATTTCTGCTACTGTATACAATGTTTTCATGGTTCAGCTCATTTTGCTTTTCGTTATTTTGGACAAGTCTTTCTATGTCTTTCTAAAATCATTGGGTTCATCATTTCTTATAACATGGTAGTATTCTGTCACAATCATATACCACAATTTGTCCAACCATTTCCCAATTGATGGGCATCCCTGCAATTTCCAGTTCTTTGTCACCACAAAGGGAGCTGCTATAAATATGTAAGAACATATAGATTCTTTTCCCTTTTCCCTAATCATCTTTGGAAATAGACCAAGTATTGATATTGCTGGGTCAAAGGATATAGGCATTTTAATAACTCCTTGGGTATAATTCCATATTGCTCCCCAAAATGGTTGGATTAATTCACAATTTCACCAACAATGAGTTAGTGTCCCAATTTTTCCACATCTCCTCCAACATTTGTCACTTTCTGCTTTAATCATTTTAGACAATCTGATAGATATAAAATAATATCTCAAGATTGTTTTAATTTGCATTTCTCTATTCAATAGTGATTTAGAGCATTTCTCATATGGCTATAAATTATTTTGATTTCTTTTTTGGAAAACTGCTTATCCTTTGACCATCAATTGGAGAGTAATGCATATCTTTATATATTTGACAAAGTTATTTATATATTTGAGATGAGATCTTTATCTGAGAAACTGTCTATAAAATCCCCCCTCCCAATTTTTTACTTTCCTTCTCATTTTGGATATATTTGTTTTATTTGTACAAATACTTTTGATTTAATACAATCAAAATAATCTATTTTATACCTAACTTTGCTTTCTATCTTGTTTATTCACAAATCCTTCACCTATTCACAAGTCTGGTAAATAATATGTTCCATGTTCTTCTAATTTTCTTGTAATATCTATCTTTATGTCTAGGTAATTAATCCATTTTGTCCTTATCTTGGTAAATGGTGTAAGGTATTGGTCTCTGCCTAGTTTTGCCATATTGCTTTCCAGTTTTCCCAACAATTTTTACCAAATAATGAATCTTGATCCCTGATCTTAAGTTTTTACACTTGTCAAATACAAAGTTATTATATTTATTGTCTTCCATAAATTGTATGTCTACACTGTTACATTGATCTACTTCTCTATTTCTTAGTCAGAACCACATAGTTTTGATAATTACTGCCTTAAAGTTTAAGATCTGGTACTGCTACACCTCCTTCATTTTCATTTTTTTTTGCACGAGTTCCTTTGATTTTCTTGACATTTTGTTCTCCAAATCAGAATTACCTTACATTTTTAGCATTAGACTGAACCCACAGGAACTTAGATCAAGGTAGAGCTACTTCAACACCCAGGAAAGCTTCCTAAATTTTATTCAATTACAACATTAGCCTTAATATATAACTGATTCTTATTCATCTAAATGTGGGAACAAGAATAAGTGCCATTTCTACTTTAGAGGTGGAATAATTCTCTGCTCAATTATCATTGAACCTCAGGGTTCAACCAATCCTCAGTACTTCATTTTAGCAAGGAGCAATTGGTCAGCTTGTTTCTAGTACTGTCAACAATCTGAAATAGAGATAATAGACAATGGCCTATGGCATAGGTAAATTTTGGAGGGAAGACATGATTTGATGGAAGGCTATCGTGAGGGGTGCATTACATCAGCATGTTCTATTGGGGAAGAACCTTGATGACATACATTGTTGAGAGTTGGGTAGGAGAAGCAGTCAAGTTAGGAAGCAAAATTGGCAAGGAAAAATACAGCTTTCCCAAATTTCCAATTTCATTCACATGTGACATGCTTCCAGAGGAATAAAACATTAGCATGAAGAAGCAGAAAACTTATTTAAGATTTCAGTGACTTTTAATTGTGCTACTTGCACCAGGAGACTCTCCAGTCATTCCTGATTTTCCTCAGTACATCCTTCACATCCTTATTCCTCAGACTATAGATCCAGGGGTTTAGCATGGGGATAACTGTCGTATAGATCACTGAGGACACTTTCTGTTGAGTAATGTTGCTAGTTGATGCAGGCTGACAGTACATAAAAATGATGGAGCCATACAAGAGAGCTACAGATGCCAAGTGGGATCCACAGGTACTGAAAGCTTTGGACCTGCCCTTAGCAGAATGGATCCTGAAGATGCTGGAGAGAATTAAAGCATAAGAGATCAATATAGATATAGTGGTTACCAATGAGTTGATCACAACCAGAAGCATCACCAAAAGCTCATTGATGTAGATGCTAGAGCAGGAGAGGTTCAAAAGGGGAGGAATGTCACAAAAATAATGACTAATAATATTGTTTCCACAGAAGGACAGTTTGGCTAGACCACTTGTATGAGTAATGGCTCCAAAGATCCCCATAGTATACACTCCTATCACTAACAGGAAGCAGATATTCTGGGACATGACACTGTTATAGATTAAGGGGCTACAGATGGCGACATAACGATCATAGGCCATGGCTGTCAACATGTAGCAGTCAGCAATACCAAAAGTACAGAAGAAAAAGAACTGAGTCAAGCACCCTGAGTAAGAGATAATGTTCTTCTCTGACACAAAGCTCACCAACATTTTGGGGGTAATGACAGAGGAATAGCAAAGATCAATAAAGGACAAGTTACTAAGAAAATAGTACATGGGGGTATGAAGCTGAGAACTGATCCTGATAAGTAGGAGTAAACCCACATTCCCCATCATGGAGATAATGTATATTTGTAGGAAGAGTAAGAAGAGAGGGAGTTGCAGTTCTGGCTGGTCTGTTAATCCCATAAGGATAAAGTCTGTCACCATGGAATGATTCCCTGTATCCATTGTCCTTTGAAATTTCAGGTGGGAATCTGTGGAGATGGGGGAAAATAGTGTTATTAGACAAAGATGACTATTTCCCAAAGTCTGCTGACCTGAGATCTCATGAATGATATATTTTTACCTCAACAGCAGCAGTAGACACAAATACCCACATGTATTCATAAACTAGTAATATAAACCTAGATTGTAGCATTTAAGTCTAAAATTTGAAAACAGTTTAAATATCCTATAATCTAATCACTTCAAACACAATAAATTCTGTCTATAATAAAAACAAGTTTGATGAAATAAAGAGCTCCACCTAGTTAAGAAATCTCATAAGAAGATGAAGATAGAACAAAATAATGGATATAATATAAAGTTAATTTAATTTTTTTCTGGAGGACAGAATGATCAAATAGTATCATAAGCAAAAAAGAATACCTGAAAATTCCTCAAATGGAAAGATTTAGAAACAATGATGACAATTTTGACAGATCTAGAGGAGAAATCAAAGAGAGAAAATTTAATGATTATTGAATTTCCTGAAAACTATTAGAAAGAAAAGAATCTAATTACTGTATTTCAGAAAACACAAACTAAGTGATAGTTTGATGATATTCCATGTAGAATAATCCAAAATTCAACTCTTCAAGACATAAGAATATCATGCTTCAAGACCATAATTATGTAGAAATGATAATATAGCAGTTCAGATCAAAGATACCATGAATATAATGAACACAGAGACCAATAGAAAGAAATAAATTTATACAAAGTAAATTCAGTAAGAAGAATCAGGAACACAATACACACAATGATCACAACAATGTTTGAAAGAACAAACATAAAATAATTGAAATTGATTGATGTTAAACTATAATGACCAAGTTTGCCCTGAAGAAGAAATCTGAGAAAGTACCTACTAATCTACTCCAAATATGTGGGAACTGTGGGTATGGAATGAGGCTGTTTTTTTTTTTTAAGTTTTTATTCATTTAATTGAATTCCCTCTGTTTCTCTCTCACTTTTATGACAATAGATCACTCTTTGAAAAGGGTAGGAGGAAAAAAAAATGAAAATTTTTTAAAAAAAAAAAGGGTAGGAGGAAGTGTTATCCTGCAAACAGTAAGTGATATAAAAACAAACTATCAAGAAATTTTAGTATAAAAATGAAGACACCCTATTTGAAAAAAAAAAGCCAGTTCCATTTCACATTATTTTTTCCAATTGAAGTAGTTATAGTTGGAGAGGAGAGACTGAAGGTCAGCAGGAATATTCGGACTAAATAAGTAAATCTCAGAATGATCAGCAAAGAGATGATAACTAAAGTAATGGTAATTGATGACATTACCAAATGAAATGGAAGAGAGGAATGAAAAGAGAGGAAATTACAAAAATAAAAAAATGGGATTTATGGGCAACATTTTAGGCAAAAGTTTAGTGTATGATTTGGGGAAAATCTCCAATAATGTCTACTACAATGATCACTTTTGTGTATTAAGAACCATCAGACCTGGGAAGTCTAAGGATTTTCCAAGGGAGATGCAATGCAGACAATAGACTGAGTGTAGGAGCTCTGAGATGATAATACCACACAAAAGCAAAATAGTTAATGACATGTACATCCTGGCTTTCTGGGGTGGCAAATCTTATCCTTAATTACATTCAGAAACAGCAGCAGAAGAATGAATTTGGGAGGACATGGTCTGAAGGGAAGATTATCAGTCTAAGAATAGATGTGAGAAGAGGAATGCTCTGCTTGAGGTTATCTCATGCACACATTGTTCTGTTGCAATCCAACTCTGGCTCTATATATGCTGTCTTCCACTGATAGAATGTAAGCTCCTAGAAGGCAAAGGACTGTTGCAACTTTGTGTTTGCATCGCCATTGCTTTATATTTGTCAAGGTCAGTACTTGGCTCATTCCAAGTGTTTACTTCACCATTTCAATTCATTCTTTTGAACTCTTGGGGCTCACTGACTGTCATGAATTAAAACAATAAAAGACATAGAACTCTACTTCTGCCAAGAAAAAGCCAAGAGAACTTTTCTGAGTCAAATCTGTGGCAAGAAAAAAGGGTAGGCTGAGAGAATTGAGGGAATTAGGACTGCAAATGGTAGTGGGAATGGAGTGAACCACACAGGTTCTGTCTTGTGATGCAATTCTGGAACTAGCTCAGTTCTCTTTCTGTTCAATGATAGGTCTAGTCCAATTTCTGTTTGTAAGAAAACTTTATTGAATTGCAGGAATTGTGAGAGGACTTTCTTGCATTGTTTAAACCTAGTCTTGCATGGCTGGGAAACTGGACCACTGTTGCATAGAAACCCTTAAGTAAGGACCTAGGTTATGCTAACCAGAAGCCCAGTCAGATCCAAAGATTGATGCATGGAGTTTTCTCACAATTATACATCTCAAGTAACTCATGTGTATTATCTGAAAACTAGCTCCATACTGATCAATCAGGTATTGTTTCCATGTTCCTTTGATTGTTTACAGATGCTTGGGGAAAGTGGGACACCTCTTTTTGTAATTTCAGGGAATTGTGCGTATTTACTCTCCCCCTCCCAATTTGGAAGGTCCCTAATCTTTCTTCCAATTAGAAATCAGATTACCAAATTGTGTATACTGGTTAACTGTTTTCTTTTCATTAATTGTTGCTATTTGATTCATTATTTTTAATGCATAAAAATGGGTCTCACCCTGTATTCTGGGTCCAGTGCCAAAGTTGAAGAGGTCTTATTCCAGTTTATTGAGCAAGTGGCATGTATTGCTGAATAAATCAAGATACTTGGAAACTTGTGTGTTTGTTTCCTCTTTCATTTCATCTTTTACCTGCAGCAAGGCAGTGATGGACACAGAGAAGTATGCTTGTCTATGGATACTACCACCCAGGGCTCATTTAGTCCTAAGGGAAGGACAAGCAAGCATACAAGTTCTCTGCAAGGTGTGAATATTGTATCCACTGTTTCCCACTTGTAGTGGTTTTAATTTTTCACAGTAACTGGTGAGCCTTGACATCCACAAAATAAACACCAACTTGCCATGGAGAGCTGGAATTTTGAAATTAAAAATCGGGCATTTATAAAAACTAGCAATATATAGTGCCCCTAATTATACTAACTGCTTATTTCTCACTAGGTTCCAGACATAGATGAAAAAAGAGGGCGGATGAAATAAGCAAGCAGGACAACTCTTTCTTTCCATCATCTAAGCATGTACAGGGAAGGGTAGAGAAAGGAGTTTACTTCTAGTCACATCTCACTAAGTTCAAACAAATCATCACTGTGTGTCTCAGGCATCCCTATACACTCTCCAGTTCACAACTGCTTTTTAGTTCAAGCATATGAAATTTGGTTACTTGCCTTATTCCTGTCAGGATTAGAAGAGTCAGTGGACTGATGATGATTTTCCTCAATCTCTTGTAATGTGAGAATAATTCATAAAGGTTGTTGCCACAGCAATTGTCAACTGACAGGATTTTGATGATAATACTTGAAGATTGTTGGAAATTTCTGAAAAAGTAGAGGATAAAATAAATAAAAGAAAATAAAAATAATCTTTTTCAATAAACTACCAGGCAGAAGCATAAGATACAACCACCTTTTCTCTGAGCTGCTTAGTTCTAGGTGAAGAAGGGTTTTTATTTGTCCAATGAATATCTCAGGGAAAATTTCTCCAAGAAAATTAATGTGAACAGCTTGTTCTTCAGTTCTTCTTCACTTCAGGGCTTGGTCTCCCTGGGAAAGAGGCAATTGCATGGAGTATGTTTGTCTCTAATTAATGACATTCCCATGAGCATTTCTGGTGTCTAGAGAAGAACTGAACTCCTTTGTTGGTAGGGTGAGCAAGAGTCATGTTTAATTGTGTAGGTGGAGGTCCTAGAGTCAGGAAAAATTAGGGAACCCCTCTAGACATTTCTGTGGGGTGTTCCCTCAACTCATTGTTCTCCTTATTTCTTTCACCTTAGGAATGGAGAGTGTTTTCCTACAGAGCATAATATTTCCTGTTCCTTAACACTCTCCTATTCTTTGCTTCATAATTAAGTTCAACTATTTGAGCTTTCCTATCTTTTCTGCTATTATCATAAAAATATTCAAATAAGCCCTATATTTCTTTTTAGATAAACTTATTCAATTCAACATAATTCAGCAAGTATTTGTTAAGCATCAATCCTGTATGAAGACAATAGGGATAAATAGAAGGAGGTAATAAGCTTTTTCTAGCACTCATTATGTCCCAGACAATTTGGTATACTATTTTCAAATATTATCTTATCTAATTCTCACAATAATCTTGTGAGTTAGGTGTTGTCATTATTACTATTTTACAATTGAAGAAGCTGAAGGGGGCAGAAGTCAAGTGATTGAGGACGCCGGTCACATAGGTAGCTAGTCCAAAATTTGTCAGGTCCTCCTGATTTTGAACCCAGCACTATGTCCACTGCCCCATCAGCTACATAAAAACAAAAACAAAATAAACTTTGTCTTCAAAGAGTTTACTTTCTACTAAGGAAAAAGTATATGGCCATAGGTAAATATAAAATAATCCAAGGAGGGGAAGAATACGGTGATCTGGATCTTTGTATGTTGTTCAATAGAGCTTAATTCAACAAGCATTTCTTAAGGGCTTAATATGTGTGATGTTCAGTATTATGTACTAGGGGAGCTAATCAAATCCCTCTTTGGCTCCAATTGATTTATTCTAATGATTCTTGTTAAAAGAGAAGAATAATGGAGAAGTCTTTGGTGTTTTTTTGAACAAACTCAAATAACAGAATTATTGCAATAAAATCAGAGAACAGGAAAGGTTCATAAAAGTGGTCTTGTTCAACCCTCCAAAGTCATGACTATAGTCACCATAATCCTTATATGAGAACAGAACCTTGAAGTAATTTAAAATATAATATGCAAGTTCAACTGGTAATAATGAAGGGTGATGACATAGGCATGGAATGGGAGATTCTATGCACCTGGAGGCAGCCTGTGGAGGATAGACACTGACATCAGCAGTGACAGAAAACAAAAGGCTTGTATTTCCCTTTATCACAATGTTGTTCAAAGTGAAACCTTGTTGTTGTCCTTTGCTCTCAAAGAGAACCAAAATGACATCACTTTGTTAGAATCAAGTTATAGTACATTGGACTCTGGCTGATCAGAAGAATATGAGCTCAGAATGCTCTACCATATGTCTGACACAAATAGTCCATGTGAACATTTGGGTTTGATTCTCTAAATTTGCACATCTTGCATTTCTTTTGAGCTACTTCAATTCTGTTTTCCTCAGAGAGATTGCATCATCTCCTCCAATGACTGCAACTATACTGGACAGTCTTGTTCCAGCATCTCCCATATCACACAATCAGTTCCAAAGTTCTTCACAGAGATCTTGAGAGTCTCCTGTACTGCTTCTTCTGACCACCAATGCTTGCCTTATGTGAGTTCCCCATAAAATAGTCTTTTAAGCAAGCATATGTATGGCAATCAAACAACACAGCCAGCCCTTCGGAGTTGTGCTCTCTGAAGTAGAGTTAGAATGCTTGGTAGGTTTGTTCAAGAAAGAACCTCAGTGTCTGGTACCTTATCATGCCAGGTGAGCTTCAGAATCTTCCTAAAGCAATTCAAATGGAAGCAATTCAATCTCTTCTCCTGGCACTGGCATACTAGCCAGGTTTCACAGGCAAACACCAATGAAGTCAGCATGAGTCTCTGTTGACCTTCAGTTTGGTGGTCAGTCTAATACCTCTTTTCTCCCACACTTTTCCTTTGGAGCCTCCCAAACAGTGAGCTAGCTCTGGCAATGCTTGCATCAACCTCTATAAATGTGGGCATCCCTAGAAAATATACTGCTAAAGTAAGTAAATTGATCTACAGCATTAAAAACTTCTCCATTTGCTGTAACAATGGTTCCATATATGGATACTGTGGTTTTGGTTGATGGAGCACCCGTGTTTTCTTGGTGTTAATTGTTAGGCCAAAATTAGCATGAGCAGCAGAGAATCAACCCATACTTTGATGCATCTCAGCTTCTGAGGCTGTATTGAGTGCACCGTCATCTGCAAACAAAAAATACACCAAAACTCTATTTTGGTCTTGGCTTTTAACTTTTTCAAATTAAAGAATTTACCGTAAGTTCAGTAGTTTACCGTGATGCCATGTTCATCCCCATTGAAGACATTTGACAACATGGCTGGAAAAATCATGCTAAAAAGCAAGTGAGCAATCATACAGTCTTGTTTCACTCCATTTATAACTGGGAAAGTATGAGAACATCATCCATTATCCAGAACCTGGGCAAGCATGCCATTGTAAAACTGACATACAATACTGATGAACTTCTCTAGGCAACAAAACTGTGATGTAATTTTTCATAAGTTCTCATGACTGACTATATCAAAGACCTTTTTCAGATCTACAAACACTGTCAACTGACCTCTGTTCTGCTTTTAGCATTTCTCCTGGAATTCTTGGCAATAAACACCATTTGACCATTCCTTGGCCCTTTCTGAAGCCACACTGGCTCTTAGGTAGATGACCATTTTCCAGATGAAGGATCAACCTATTGAGGAGTAGTCTGCCCAGATTCTTTCCAGCAATGACTAAGAGAGTGATTGTCATCTTGTGATTGTCACAAGACAATCTATTTTTTTTTACATTTATAGAGATAGACAATGGAGGTATCCTTGAACTCCTAGGGGATAACCTCCTCTTGCCATATAACCCAGGAAATTTCAGTCAACTTTTGTATAAGCAATGGAATCCCCCCTACTTTGTAAATCTGAGCTGGAATAGAATCAGCACCAGGTGTTTTGAAACATGAAAGGAGCCTAATGGCATTCAAAACCTCTTCTTCAGTTGGAACTTCAGCTGTTTCCAACTCCATTCCTCCAAAGCACTCACTGACATATCTGGTAATCTGAGCCTACTGTAGCATTAAATTCACCAAGAATTATAAACTTGTCCTCTTTTGGCACATTGATGGTAAGAGTCTCTAGGTCTTCATACAATTTTTCCTTGATCTCAACAGGGTTCATCATGGTGGGAGCATAGGCACTGATGATGGTGGCATGATGTTTTCCTGCAAGCAGCAATCTCATTGTCATGAGTCTGTCATTCCCTCCTTTTGGTACTCATATAAGCTTGTTGACTACATTAGTTTTGATTGTGACATCTACACCAACTTCATGGCATTCCCCTTCACTGTGGTCACTCCAGAAAAATGTGTATCAAGGTCCAACTTCAGTAAACTGGCTTTCATTTTCCAGCCTTTTTTCACTCAGGGCTGTTATTTGGATGTGATGCCTGCTGAGTTCTCTCATAACAAGAGCTCTTCATCTTTCAGGTCTATGGGCTTTTGTGTTGTCTGCAAGTGTGCACACATTCTATGTACCAATAGTGAATGAAATCATATTTGCAGAAGTTTTTGTACATATTTTGTGTTTCAAATGAAGAGTGGGATTCCTGCCTGATGTGGTAATCAGGCCAGGGTTGGATAAGCAGACACTTTTTAGAGTACTTTTCTAGCCCCTTCCTCACACCAGGAGGTGAGAAGTGCAATCCTTAAAAGGCTACTCAGACGCCCAGGGGGCTTCTGAATCCTACTGCTACTTCCAGTGAGAAGATGACCCTATGGACTGTACCACTTGTGTATAGGGTTGTGACTATAGCTCCAACTGTGTCAGCACCCACTGCTTCATCACTTACTTGTCATCATAGGACTTTGAGATAGGTAAAATGGTAAAATGGCAAGGGTGATGCCTTTTGATTCATGTACAAATTGGATTTAAGTGAGGCAGAGTTGCACAAGGTTGTCAATCTCACTCTCTCTTCCAGAGTCCTTACAGTTCAATGGCAGGAGAGATCCAAGATGACTGGATCATGGCTTAAGATGCAGTGGATGGCCTTGGTGTATTTGATGTCTAACCATGTTCTAAGCACTCCACATCATTTGCTTCAACTGCCATTGTGGCTGTTGGAACAAATTGTTCTTATTCACCCATTGCACCAGGGGAAGTCTTCATATGCTTGTGGTAGACAACCCTTTAACTCACTAATGGGTTTGAGATCCCTCGGTTACCCTCAACCTGGTTTAGCCCGTCTGGGTTTACCAGGATGTGGCCACTGTGCAAGCTACAACTTCTTGGAGCTACAGGTGAGAGGTAGGTGGACATGAAAGGTGGAAATCAGCCCTGAAAAGGGCTCATCAGCCCTCACACCAGAAGTACTAGCCTTCCCTGAACATGCCCTACACCCCTCAGGGAGATCTAGTCTGCAGGGCAGTCTCTAATATCTGGGATGAAATAGAATAGAAGAGTCAATATTCTTTTGATCTTTAGATTTACTGTTTCCTGTATGGACCTTGGAAGCATTCTGTCCTTCATTACTTTGATTAGTGCATCTTTCACATCCTTTTAACTAATGCTGTAGATCAAGGTTTTCAGAATGAGGATCACTGTGGTATAAAACACTGATACTTCTTTCTTCTTAGCCACTGTTGGAAGCTGGCATATAATATACGATGGTGATGGTGATGGAATCATAGAAAACAAAAACAGCTGCCAGATGAGAGCCACAGATGCTGAAGGCTTTCTAACAACCCTTTGTAGATTATGTAAAGAGATTCTCAAAAGAATAAAATGGTGAAAGATTAAGATAGGCAGAGTTGAAGCCAACAAATTAATTCCACCAGCAGCCATCACCAAAAGTTCATTGATTTAGGTGGTAGAAAAGGAGAGCCTCAGAAGGGGGAGAACATCACAGCAGTACTGATGGATAATATTGCCCCCACAGGACAGTCTGGCTTGACAAGTTGTATGAGCAATGGCCACAATGCACCCCCCCCATGTTGTGTACATACCTGCCTCCAGTAGGGAGCAGCCCCACAGCATCATATTGACATTATAGAGCAGGGCTATACAGATGGCAATATAATGGTCATAGGCCATAGTTGCATACATGAAGAATTCAGTAATCTCAAGAAGGGAAATGAAAAGAACTAGATTAGAGATACTGTTATTCTCTGAAACAAAGTTCTCCAAAGTTTTGGGTGTAATGACAGAAGACTAGCAAGACGTAGGAATGGCCCACTACTGAGAAAATAGTACATAGGATCATAAAACTGAGAATTGACTCAGATTATTAAAATGAAGCCAATGTTCCCTACCATAGAGAGTAAGTAGATTTCTAGGAACATAAAGAAGAATGATATCTGGAGCTCTTTTTGGTTGGTTAAGGCCAAGAAGATAAATTCTGTCATAATGGTGTTATTTCTCATTACTTTTCTCCTCCAATAATTAGGTTGGAAATATTCAGATATGCTGTAAAAAAGTCTATTAGAAAAATAATTTCTATATTCTCTATATCATTTTATCTATCTGACTCTGTTTGTCTCTGTCTCTCTGTCTTTCTGTCTTCCTCATTTTCTGTTGTGGGAATTTTTACAAGAAAGCCTATTAATTTAAGAACACAGCAGGAGGGAAAATTGGTCATTTGACATCTTTTCAATCAGAATCTTTTTAAAGTTAAGAATCAAAATGAAAAAAAAGTTTTAATCAAGGGCCAATGCAAAGAATAACAAAGAAACAACTGTGATTTTAAAAAGAAAAAAAAGCAATCTAGAACAAAGTCAGAGTAAATTTCTGGGTAGAAAAAGAAGGAATATTTTGTAGTTCAGTTGACAAGAAGACTCACCTGATCATCTTATTAAAAATGATAGTAGGGGGCAGAGTCAAGGTGGTAGAATAAACTCAGTATTTGACCAAAACTGCTCAACAAATTAGAAAATACTTTGATAGAAACTAGATACAGTTTCCTCAATTATAAAACAGGGACAATAATAGCATTAGTTTTTCACAACATGGCTGTTATGGAAGTGTTTTGCATGACTACACATGTACAACCTGTATTGAGTGGCTTGCCTTCTCAATGAGGGTGGGTTGGGAGGGAGGAAGGGAGATAATTTGGAACTCAAAGTTTTATAAACAAATGCTAAAATTGTTTTTACATATATATATGTGTGTATGTATATATATATATATTTATATACATATACACATATGGAAGGCACAGAGTGATTTGAACATGAAGGGATGCTATCTAAAAATAAAATTAAGGGGTGAGAGAGGATTGTAGTGGGAGAAGGAGAAAGGGAGTGGTAGAATAGGGTAAATTATTTCACATAAAAGAGGCAAGAAAAATATTTTACAGTGGAGGGGAAGAGGAGAGAGGTGAGAGGGAATGAGTGAACTTTACTCTCATCATATTTGGCTTAAGGAGGGAATAACACACACATCCAATTGGGGATGGAAATCTATCTTACCCTATAGGAAAATATGGGGGAAGGGGATAAGAGATTGGGGGATGATAAAAGGGAGGGCTTATTAGAGGAGGGAATTATCACAAGCAAACACTTTTGAGGTGGGACAGGGTCAAAGGAGAGAATAGATATTGATTGGATTTTGAGAAGATTAAAAACTTAAGAAGGGAACTTGTCCCCTTACACCTTAAAGATTGCCATATTTTATTAGTGTAGTATAGGGGTGGGGAACTTGTGGCCCTGAGGCCACATTTGACCTTTTAGATCCTCGGATGCAGCCTTTTGACTGAATTTAAGATTTGCAGAACAAATCATTTCATTAAAGGGATTTGTTTTATGAAGTTTGGATTCAGTCAAAGGGCTGAACATGAGGCCCTAGAGGGCCACAAGTTTCTCACCCCTAGTGTAGTACTTCATAGTATACAAAATATTTTCACATAGTTCATTTGAACCCCTGGGAAGTTGGCAGAGCAGGGATTTTAATCATCATTTTACATTGAGAACATTGGAGATAGGGGACATGATATTTCTCTTTCAAGGTCCTATTGCTAGAAAGGGACACAATCTGGAGAAGAACCTAGTGCAGAGCTCTCTACAGTACACTCTACTAATAAACACCAGAGAAGAAAATGTTTCCTGATTCTGAGATTGCCAGGTTTAAAAAGGAAGGAATAGTTTTTATTTGCTGTTTGAAGGCATTTGGGTTTTAAGCAGATGACTAAAGATACCATAGGACTTCTTCAAAATGTAGGTATGGGCTATCCAGAGATAAGCCAATTATACAATATTCATATATACCCTTGATTATGACTACTCCCATTGGAAATTTGGATTATTATGAGAAGAGCCAATCCTTTGTTCTTCTGTAGTAAGTATTATGAATTATTTAGTCATAGAGGCAGGAAAAAAATGAATTCTCCGAGGTAATGGTTCTGGGTACTATGGTAAGCAGTGGTTTTGGGGTCAAAAAGACAAACTAGCATTTATCCCAGGGCTCCTCACCTTCTTAATCTACCTATAATCATCGTCTTTTTGAACCTTGCTCAGAAACTAGAAAATCACATACACTTAGAACATAGTGTCTTCTACTTCTTTCCCCTCCATCCTTACAACTTGTGATTAAAGGCATTGAAATGGCTCCACTTCTCCATCAACCTCATTTGAAAAGTTATTAAAAGAAGATCCTCACCACATTCCCTATATTTTTAACATTTAATTTTTGTTTTATTTTTCTAAATCACATATAAGGAAAACTTTTAACATGTATTTAAAAACTTTTTGAGCTCATTATTCTCTTCTTCCCTCACAGCCCCACAAATTGACAAGGCAAGCAATTTGATATAAAATATAAATGTAAAGTCATACAAAATATTTTCATGTTCGCCATGTTGAAAAAGAAAATTCAAAACAAATACTAAACAAGAATTAAAAAAAGTTTTAAAGAAGCATATGTCAATTTGCATTCAGACTCCTTCCGTTCTTTCTCTAGAGGTAGATAGAATTTTTCTTGGGCAAGTCCTTTGTGAATTATCTTAGAACATTCTATTACTGAGACTAACTAAGTCATTTATAGTTGATCATTGTTCGGTATTGCTGTTTTAAAAGATGATATATTATTTTAGTAAATTATGTGTAAAATCAATTTTTAACACTTGGGTTTTTTTATGTTTTGAATTCCAAATTCTATCCTTCCCTCACTCCTATACTGTCTCCCTGACACAGTAAGCAATTAGTTATGCATATGCAATAATGTAAAACATATTTCCATGATAGTCATTTTGTGGAAGAAAACTGGAACCAGAAAAAAATGAAAGAAGGAAAGAGAGAAAAAAGAAAGAAAGAAGGAAAAAGAAAGGAAGGATGGAAAAAAGAAAGAAAGAGAGAAAGAAAGAAAGGAAAAGAAAGAAAGAAAGGAAATGAAAATCATAAGCTTTGGTCCGTATTCTAAAGCTGTTAGTTCTCTCTGGAGGTGGGTAACATTTTTCATCATGAGTCTTTTAAGATAGTCTTCAATCATTACATTGCTGAGAATAGCTGTGCCATTCACAGTTGTTCAGCATACAACATTACTTACTGTGTACAGTGTTCTGGTTCTGTTCACTTCACTTGACAGGAGTTTGTATAAATCTTCGCAGGTTTTTTAGAAATCATCCTGCTTATCATTACTTATAAAACAATAATATTCCATTACAATCATACACACACACACACACATATCTATATATATAAATATCTATCTTTCTATATACCCCAACTTGTTCAACTATCCTTCAATTTATGGACATAATATCAATTTCCAATTCTTTGTCACCACAAAAACAGTTGTTATAAATATTTTTGTACACATAATATTTTTTCCTTCTAAAAATTTCTTTGGTATACAGATGTAGTAGTGATATTGCTGGATTCAAAGGGTATGTATGCACAGTTTTATAGCCCTTTGGACATAGTTCCAAATTTCTCTCCAGAATGATTGGATCAGTTCACAACTCCACCAACAGTACATTAGTGTCCCAGTTTTCTCACATCCCCTCCAACATTTGTCATTTTTCTTCTCTTTCATATGAGCCAATCTGATAGGTGTGAGATGGTACCTCAGAGTTGCTTTCATCTGCATTACTATAATCAAGTAATATAGAACATTTTATATAATTATAGATATCTCTGATTTCTTCTTTTGAAAACTGTTCATATTCTTTTAGTATTTATCAATTGGAAGATTACTTGTATCTTTATAAATTTGACCCAGTTCTCTACATATGTGATAAATGAGGCCTTTATCAGGGAAATTTGCTGTAAAAATTGTTTTCTAGTTTCCTGCTTTCCTTCAAATCTTGGCTGCATTGGTTTTGTTTGTGCAGAAACACTTTAATTTGATGTAATCAAAACTATCCATTTTAGATCCTGTAATGCCCTTTACGTCTCGTTTGGTTATAAAAATTTCCCTTTTCTGACAAATAAAATATTTCATGTTCACCTAGTTTGTTTATGATTATCACCCTTAATGTCTAAACAATGTACCCATTTTGACCTCATTTTGGTATATGGTGTGAGATGTTTGTCCTGCCAAACTGTTATCCAATTTTCCCAGAAATTTTTGTCAAATAGTGATTTATTCTACCAAAATCTTAAATCTTTGGTTTTGTCAAATGCTAGAGAAGTGTTGTCATTCACTACTGCATATTGTGTATCTATTCTATTTCACAGATCCACAACTCTATAACAATTAACAATAAAACATTATTTTGATGATTACCACTTAGAAATACAGTTTGAGGTCTAGTGCTGCTTAGCCACCTTGCTTCACATTTTAAAATATTGATGCCCTTGATATTCTTGACTTTGTTCTTCCAAATGAATGTTGTGATTTTTCCTGCCTCTATAAAATGATTTTCTGGCAATTTTAATAGCATGGAACAGAATAATTAAAGTAATTCAGGTAGAATTGTTATTTTTCTTATATTGGTTCAACCTATTCTTGAACAAATAATATTTCCCCACTGGTTAAAATTTGACTTTATTTTTGTGAAATTTTGTGTTTGGGTTCAAATAGTTCTTGGGTTTGTCTTAGCAGGTAGACTCCCAAGTATTTTATTTGTTTGCAGTTATTTTAAATGTAATTTCTCTTTCTATGTCTTCCTTTAAATTTCGCTGGTATTATATATAAATGCTGATGATTTATGTGGGTTTATTTTATATCCTATAACTTTGTTGAAGTTGTTAATTATTTCAACTAGATTTTTAGTAGATCCTCAAGGATTCTCTAAGTATACAATTATATCCTCTGCAAAGAGTAGTAGTTTTGTGTTCTCCTTGGCTATTCTAATTCCTTTAATTTCCTTTTCTTCTCTTATGCTATAGCTAGAGTTTCTAGAATGATACCAAATAAAAGGGGTGAAAATGGGCATCTTTGCTTCACCCTTGATCTTGTTGTAAAAATTTCTAGCTCAAGTCCATTACAGATAATCCTTGATGATGGTTTTAGAGAGGGGCTACTTATCATTTCAAGCAAAGTTCCATTTATTCTTATATTTTCTTAGGTTTTTAATAGGAATGAGTATTTGATTTCATCAAAAGCAACTAATGCATATATGGAAATTATCATATGATTTTTAATTGGTTATACTGTTGATATGGTCAATAATGCTGATAGTCTCCCTAATGTTAAATCAGTTCTGAATTCCTTTCATATTTCCCACCTGGTTATAATGCATGATCTTTGTGATATACTGCTGTAATCTCCTTGCTAGTATTTAGTTTAAAATTCTTACATCAGTGGTAGCTAGGTGGTTCATTACATAGAGTTCTGGCCTAGAAGTCAGGAGTACCTGAGTTCAAATCTGGCCTCTGACATTTGAAACTTTTGTACAACACCAATTGCCTCACCAAAAACAAATAAATAAATAAAATAAACAGTGCCATATTTGTGATACAAATGAAATTTGGTAGGACTCCTTCTTTGCATGTTTTTCCAAATAGTTTATAGTAATTCGAATTAATTGTTCTTTAAATGTTTGATAGAATTCACTTATGAGTCTTTCTGGTCCTGGGAATTTTTTTCTTAGGGAGATCTTTGATTCCTTGTCCAGTTTATTTTTCCTCTTCTGTTAATCAGGGTAATTTTTATTTTTGTAAATATTCACCTATTTCACCTATATTTTCAGATTCATTGACTTTTAATTGGGCAAAATAGCTCCTAATCATTGCTTTAATTTCATCTGATGAATTTACCTTTTTCATTTTTGATCTTGGTGTTTTGGTTTTCTTACTTCTTTTATAAAATTCAAATAAGCCAGTGGTTTATCTATTTATTTTTTTTTTATAAAACCATCTCATATTTTTATTTATTAGTTCAATGGTTTTCTTTCTTCAATTTTGTTAATCTCTGTTTTGATTTTCAGGATTTTTAATTTGTTGTTTAAGAGGTTTTTTAAAATTTTTTCTTTTTCTAGTTTTTTTAGTTAGATGTCTAATCCATTGATCTACTCTTACTTTATTTGACTGATGTGTTTAGAGATATAAATTTTCCTCTAAATACTCCTGTAGCCGCAATCCAAATATAGGTATGTTGTCTCATTGTTATCATTCTTTTTAATTAAATTATTTGCTATTTAATGTTTTGTTCTTTGACCCCCTCATTCTTTAGTATTAAATTATTTCATTTCAAATTAATTTTAATCTGTTTCCATGGCCCTATATTGAATATAATTTTTATTGCATCATGGTCTGAAAAGGCTGCATTAATATGTCTGCTTTTCTGCACTGAGTATTAAGTTTTTTATGTACTAATATATTGCCAATTTTTGTGAAGGTGTCTTTTATCATTATAAGAGGTATGTTCCCTTCTACTTTCATTTAATTTTCTCTAGAGATCTATCATATTTAAATTTTCCAAAATTAATTTCATCTTTTTAATTTCCTTCTCATTTATTTTATGATTAGATTTACCTAGTTCTGAGAGGGAAAAGTTGAAGTCCCCTGCTAGTATAACTTTACTGTGGTATTTACTCCAATAACTCAATTAGCTTTGCCTTAAGAATTTGAATACTATTCCATTTGTTGCATTAATTTTTAGAATTGCTATCACTTCCTTGTCTATGCTACTTTTTTTTTTGCAAAACGCAGTTTTTCAACTAATAACCTTTAATTAGGCCTGTTTTTGCCTTTCTTTTGTCTGAGATCATGTTGGCTACCCCTGCTTTTTTGCTTTTACCTCTGGCACAAAGTAAATTCTTCTACAATCCTTTATTTTTTTCTTGATGTGTTGCTTTCTTTCAATTGTGTTTCTTGCAGACAACATATTGTTAGATTCTGTTTTTTAATCCATTCTCCTATCCACTTCTGTTTTATGGATGAGTTCATTCCATTCACATCCACAGTTGTAGTTATTAACTGTATTTCTTCCATCCTATTTTACCCTGTTTATCCTTCTCTCTCTTTCTCCCTTTTTATTAAGTGACTCATTAGTACTCTTTAACCCTTGTCTTGAATTTGAATGTCCAATTTTATATTCAGCTGTGGCCTTCTTATCAGGAATGTTTGAAAGGCTTCTATTTCCTTAAATGTTCTTTTTTCCATTGAAAATTATATTCAGTTTTGCTGGGTAGATTATTCTTGGTTGGAATCCTAGCTCCTTTCCCTTTTGGAATGTCATATTCCAAGCCCTACACTCCTTTAGTATGGTAGCTGTTAAATCTTGTGTGAATCCTGTCTGTGGCTCCATGGTTTTTGAATATTTATTCCTGGCTATGTGTAGTATTATCTCCATGACTTGAGAACTCTGGAATTTGGCTATAATATTCCAAGATGTTTTAATTCTGGGATCTCTTGCAAGAGGTGATCAGTGTATTCTTTCCCTTTTTATTTTGCCTTCTGGTTCTATGCTACCAGAGAAATTTCCCTTGATAGTTTCTTGAAATTCAATGTCTATGTGCTTTCTTTTTATTATAACTTTCAGGGAGCCAATGATTTTTAATGATCTCTCTGCTATCTATTTTCCAGGTCAGTTGTTTTTCTGTTACGTATTTCAAATTTTCTTCTATTTTTCCATTCTTTTGATTTCCTTTGGTATTTCTTGAAGTCTCATGATAGCATTAGATTCTACCTGCCCATTTCTAAATTTTAATGACATTTTTTCTTCAGTGATTTTCTCTTTTTCCATTTGGGACATTCTACTTTTTATGAAGTTATTTTAATTAATGAAATTTGAACCTCTTTTTGCCATTTTGTCACTTCTGCTTTTCAAGGCATTCTTTTATTCAGTGAGGTTTTATACCTCTTTCGACATTTGGCAAAATTGTTTCTTAAGGTATTATTTTCTTCAGGATCTTTGTACTTCTTTGACAAAGCTGTTGTAATTAATTTATATTATACATATTTATATTATACATAATTTATATTATACATATATGTATGTATGTATATGTATATGTGTGTATGTGTGTATGTGTGTGTATATATCAAAATAACCATAGAATACATACTTACATATATCAATTCTTTCTGTGGAGGTAGATTGCATTTTCCTTCATAAAATCTGCACAGTTGATAAAAATGATCATATTACTCAGAATAGTTTAGCCATTCACTATTACTCTTCAAACAAGGTTCTTGTTACTGTATACAATATTCTCTAGGTTTTACACATTTCATTCTTTGTTATTTCATCTTTTCATGTTTTCCTAAAATCATAATGTTCATCATTTCTTACAGCATTATAGTATTCCATCACAATCATATACCACAACTTTTCCAGCCATTCCACAATTAATGGGCAACTCCTCAATTTCCAATTCTTTGCCACCAAAAAGAAAGATGTTATAAATATTTTGAAATCTTGGGAAACGTACCTACTGGTGTTATTGTGGAGTCAAAGGATATACACAATTTAAAAATTCTTTGGCTATAATCCCAAATTTTTCTCAAAAAGATAAGATCAGTTCACAATTTCATGAACAGTATATTAGTGTCTCAATTTTTCCACGTTCTCTTCAGCATTTTTCATCCTTTTCTTCTACTATTTTAGACAATCTGATAGGTTTTTGATTGTGTCTCAGAGGTGTTTCAGTTTGCAATTCTCTAATCAATAATGATTTAGAGCACGTTTTGGATATGACCATATAGTTTTGAATGTTTTTATGAAAACTGTCTGCCCGTATCTTTTGACCATTCATCAACTGGAGAATGACTCATATTCTTATACATTTGACACAGTATTATATATATTTGAATTCTAAAGGTTTTATCCAAAAAACTGGCTACAAAATCTTGCCAATTCTCTGTTTTCCTTGTAATCTTGTCTATGTTGGATTTATTTTTACAAAGCTTTTTTAATTTGTTGTAATAAAAATTATTCATTCTATATCCCACAATGTCTCTATCATTGTCTATTCATAAATTCTTCTCTTATTCATAATTTTGATTGGTAATATGTTCTAGCTTTTTTAGTTGTATGCCCAATTCATTGATCTCTTCTTTTTCTATTTTATTCATGTAAACATTTAGAGATAGAAAACTTCCCCTAAGTACTACATTTGCTGCATATCATAAGTTTTGATATCTCATCTCATTATTGTCATTCTTTTTGATGAAGTTATTGATTGTTTCTATGGTTTGTTGTTTGATCCACTTGTCCTTTAGGATTAGATTATTTAGTTTCCAATTAATTTTTAGTCTATATTTTCATTGCCATTTATTACCTGTAATTTTTATTGCATCATGATCTGAAAAGGATGCATTTAATATTTCTGCCTTTCTGCACTGAACTGCGAGATTTTTATGCCCTAGTACATGGTAAATTTTATTGTAGGTTCCATGAATTGCTGAGAAAAAGATATGTTCCCTTCTGTCCCCATTGAGTTTTCTCCAGAGGTCAACCATATTTAACTTTTTAAAAATTCTATTCATTTTCTTAACTTCTTTCTTGTTTATTTTATGGTTAGAATTATTTAGTTCAGAGAAGGAAAAGTTGAGGTCCCCCACTAGTATAGTTCTGCTGCCTATTCCTGTATCTCCCTTAATTTCTCCTTTAAGAATTTGGATACATTACTACTTTGTGCACGTATGTGTAGTAATGATATTACTTCATTGTCTATGGTTCCTTTTATCAGGATGTAGTTTCCTTCCTTATCTCTTTTAATTTGATTGGTTTTTGCCTTTGCTTTGTTGACATCAGGATTACTATCCCTGCTTTTTTTTTTCACTTCATCTGAATCATAATATATTCTACTCCAGCCTTTTACCTATACCCTGTGTGTTTTCCTTCAAATGTGTTTTTTGTAAACAGCATTGTAGGATTATGGTTTTTAATCTACTCTGCTATCTGTTCCCTTTTTATGGGGGAGTTCATCCCATTCACATTCATAGTTATGGTTAATATCTATGTCTTCCTCTCTGTCCTATTTCCCCCTATTTTTGCTTTTCTCTCTCCTTTCTCCTTTATCCTCCTCAGTACAGTTTTGCTTTCTACCACTGCCTTCCTCAGTCTTCCCTCCCTCTTCACTCTCTTCCTTTTCTTTTACATTTCCCCTCCTACCTCCTATAGGGTAAGTTAGATTTCTATACCTAACTGATTATGGTATTCCCTCTTTGAACCAAATCTGATTAGAGTAAGGTTCAAACAATGCTCATCTTCCTCCTTTCTTTCCCTCTATTATATTAGGTTTTTGTCCCTTTTCATGTGATGTAATTTACCCTTGTCTGCCTCCTCCTTTCCTCTTCTCCCAGTACAATCTCTTTTCATCATTTAATTAGATTTTTTACCATCACATCAAAGTCAACTTATACCCCATGCCATCTGCCTATGTATACCCCTTTTAAATGTCATAATAACATTACAATTCTCAAGAGTTGTAAGTGTCATCTTCCCTTGTAGGG
This sequence comes from Vombatus ursinus, assembly GCF_900497805.2. Taxonomy (NCBI): domain Eukaryota; kingdom Metazoa; phylum Chordata; class Mammalia; order Diprotodontia; family Vombatidae; genus Vombatus; species Vombatus ursinus. The sequence continues at coordinate 33,067 of NW_020954036.1, forward strand.
ATGTAAACAATTTGCTCTTATTAATAGATTGTTTTTTTTTCTTTTCATGTTTACCTTTTTATCCCTCTCTTGAGTCTTGTATTTGAAGGTCAAATTTTCTGTTGATTTCTGGTATTTTCTTCAGGAAGGTTTGGAAGTCCCCTATTTCATTGAATGTGCATCTCCTCCCCTGAAAGATTATGCTTAATTTTGTTGGGTAGTTGATCCTTGGTTGTAATCCAAGCTTTTTTGTCTTATGGAATATCATATTCTACCCACTCTGATCTTTTCATGTAGAAGCTGCAAGGTCCTGCATAATCCTGACTGTGGATCCATGATATTTAAATTGTTTCTTTCTGGCTGCTTGCAATATTTTTTTCTTTGACCTGGTAATTTTGGAATTTGACTACAATATTCCTTGGCATTTTCAAATTGGGATCTCTTTCAGGGGGTGATCAGTGGATTCTTTCAGGGACTATTTTAAACTCTGGTTGTAGTACCTCAGGGTAGTTTTTCTTGATGATTTCCTGAAAAAAGCAGTCCAGGCATTTTTTTCATCATGGTTTTCAGGTAAACCAATAATTTTTAAATTATCTCTCCTGGATCTATTTTCCATGTCAATTGTTTTACCAGTGAGATATTTTATGTTTTCTTCTATTTTTTCATTCTTTGGTTTCTGTTTGACTGATTCTTGAAATCTCATAGTCATTAGATTACACTTGCTCTATGCTAATTTTTAACTAGTTGTTTTATTCTATTAGATTTTGTACCTCTTTTTCCATTTAGTCCATTTTACTTTTTAAGGTGTTCTTCTCTTCAGTGAATTTTTCTGTCTCTTTTTCCATTTGGCCAATTGTATTTTTAAAGCCTTGTTTAGTACAGTTAATTTTTGTCCCTCCTTTTCATACCACCCATTTCTTTTCTCAATGTTTCTTCTACCTCTCTTATTTGACTATTAAAATCTTTCTTGAGCTCTTCTAAGAAGGCTTTTTGGGCTTGAGACCAGTTCATATTCCCCTCTGAGGTTTCAGATGTGGGTATATTCACAATGCTGTCCTCTTCTGAATTTGTGCTTTGATCTCCCTTTCCCCCATAATAAGAATTTATGATCACTGTTCATTTCTGTTTTTGTTCATGGTGTTTGCCTATTTCCTGACTTTTAAAAAAATTGAGCTCTCCTGCTGGAGTGAAGGGAGCACTTACCCAAGCTTCTTTTCCTACTTACCAAGGCCTTGCATTTCAATGTTTGGCTCCTGCTCACCCGGACTTTACACAGGGATGTTTTGCTGCTAGTGGATGTTGTTCAGTCTAGAGCTTTGCCTCCTATGGTTGTGCTTCTCACGATTGTGCTGAGGCACCAGGTGATTTGGCTGCTGTCACCGGTAGTGGTTTTCTAAGCTGTTGTCTACCAGTTCCATTGCTTTTTTTGATGCTCTTGAGGGAGAGGGAGGTCCTGCTGCTGTCTCTTGAATTTCTCATCAACCTGTGTCTCAGGATCTCCTCCTGGTCTGCTGATGTGAGGCTTGCCACTGGTTTGATGGGCTGCCATTAGTCTTGTACTGCTCCCCTGCCACCAGAAAAAGACAGGCCTTTCCCATTACTCACCCAAGCTTCCTGGGCTACAAGACTGATATGCCCAGTCTTTTTGCTGGCTCAGGGTTTTTGCTGGGTTGATATTTTCTGGGCTTTCAGAGGTCAATAAGGGAAGGTGAGAGTGACTTTCTTTTTACTACGCCATCATGAGGAGCTTACTTTCTACTTAGGAAAAAGTAGATGGCCATAGGTAAATATAAAATATTGCAAGAGAGAAGAATACAGTGATATGGAACATTTTATGTCTTTGTGTATCATTCAATTAAGCTTAATTCAATAAGTCATTTCTTAAGGGCTTAATAGGTATGAAGTTCATTATTATGTACTGGGAGAACTAATTAAATTCTTCTTTGGCTCAAATTGATTCATTCTAATGATTCTTGTTAAAGGGTTAGAATCTTGAAGAGGCCTTTAGGGTTGTTTTTGAACAAAGTCAGATAACTTAGAATCATTGCATGACAATCAAAGAACTGGAAGCGTTCATAAAAGTGCTCTTGTTTAGTTTTCCAAAGTCATGACCACAGTCACCATAATCCTTATGTGACAGCAGTACCTTGAAGTAATTTAAGGTATGATATGCAAGTACAACTGAGAATAAGGAAGGATGAGGGTACAAGTACGCAACGGGAGACTCTATGCACCTGAAGGCAGCCTGTGGAGGACAGACACTGACATCAGCAGTGACAGAAAACAAAAGTGTGTATTTTCCCTTTACTACAATGTAGTTCAAGGTGAAACCTTGTTGTTGTTGTCCTTTGTTCTCAGGGGCCCAAAATGGCATCACTTTGTTAGAATCAAGTTACAATATGTTGGACTCTGGCTGATCAGAAGAATATGAGCTCAGAATGCTCTACCATATGTCTGACACAAATAGTCCATGTGAACATTTGGGTTAGATTCTCCAAATTTACACATCTCTCATTTCATTTGAACTATTTCAATTCTGCTTTGCTCAGAGATTGCAGCATCTTCTCCAATAAATCAACCATACTGGACAGTCTTGTGCCTGTGTCTCCCATGCCACACAATCAGTTCCAAAGTTCTTCACAGAGACCTTAAGAGTGTCCCTGTACTGCTTGTTCTGACCACCATGTGACTGCTTGCTTTGTGTGAGTTCTACATAAAACAGTCTTTTTGTAAAGTGTGCATTTGGCATTCGAACAATGTGGCCAGCTCATAATAGTTGTGCTCTCTGTAGAGTTTGAATGTTTGGCAGTTTAGTTTGAGAAAGGACCTCAGTGTCTGATATCTTGTGCTGCTAGATGATCTTCAAAGTATTCCTAATACAATTCAAATGGAAATGCCAGTTTCCTGGCATGGCATTGGTATATTGTTTAGGTTTCACAAACATACAACAATGTAGTCAGAACAATGACCCTGTTGACCTTCAGTCTGAGTCCAATACTTCTGTCCCACACTTTCCTTCACAAACCTCACAAACAGGAGCTAGCTCTGGCAATGCTTGCATCACCCTCATTATCAATGCATGCATCTTTTGCAAATATACTGTTAAAGTAAGTGAACTTATCCACAGCATTCAAAACTTCTCCATTTGCTGTAAGCAATGGTTCCCTATATAGCTGGTGTGGTTCTGACTGATGGAGCACCTGTGTTTTCTTGGTGTTAATTATTAGTCCAAAATTAGCACAAGTAGCAGAGAATCAATCCACACTTCAATGCAACTCAGCTTCAGAGGCTGCATTGAGTGCACAATCATCTGCAAACAAAAAAATGCACTAACACTCTCTCTATTTTTGTCTTGCTTTTAGCCTTCTCAACTTGAAGAATTTACCTTCACTTTGGTAGTTTACCTTGATGCCATGTTCATTCATCCCCATTGAAGGCATTTGACAACATGGCTGGAAAAATCATGCTAAAAAGCATGTGAACCATCATACAGTTTCACTCTGTTGGTGACTGCGAAAGCATGAGAGCATCATCCATTATCCAGAACCTAGGCAAGCATGCCATTGTAAAATTGACATGCAATACTGATGAACTTCTCTGGGCAATAAAACTGTGATGTAATTTCTCATAAACTCATGACTGCAGGTGTAAAAAGACTTGTCAGATCTTCAAACATTGTGTACAGACCTCTGTTCTGCTCTTAGCATTTCTCCTGGAGTTGTTGGCGACAAACATTGTAATTGCCTGTGTGGCCTATGCTTAACTGTGCTCCTCAACCAGTCAGGTGTAATAGACATTTCTGATCAACCATCCAGCTTGTCTTGGACTGAAAATTTGTTTCACTGTCTTTTTGTGGGTTCTGTTGTTGTAGAATTTGTTTAGAGCCATTTTTTTTACAGGTATTTGGAGGGTTTGGGGGAGAGCTCAAGCAAGTAGCTGTTTTTACTCTGCAATCTTGGCTCCACCCCCTGTACTATACTTTGGATGAAATTAAATTATGCCTTCTGGATGAACTATCCTGCTGGTAAACTCTATGGAGTTCTTGTTTTTTATTTATTAGTTTCTGAATTTCCCCATCATTTTTTTTTATCAAACAGGTCTGACATTTGTGAGTATTTTTACCCAGACAAGCAAATGCAGTTCTGTACGCCAAACCTTTGAAAGCTGCCCATTTCTTTTCTCCTCCACTGTTGCCAGCTGTATGTTGGCTCAACTTTCTCTCCAAGTTAGCAACAAACTGTTCCTACTTGGAGAATAGCTCTACTCTGTTGACATTAATTCTTCTCGTAATCATTTTTCCTTGGGGCTGCTGCTTTTATTGAATGGGGATATTTAGCTTGGAGAAACTAAGTTTATAATCAGTCCAGCATTCTGCACCACATATTGCCTTTGTCACTCTCACATCATGTCTGTCTCTTCTTACAATCACATAATCTATTAAGTGCCAATGTTTGCTGTGAGGGACCATTCATGAAGTTTTATTGCATTTAGGTAAATGAAAGGCAGTGTTGGTGTTGCAAAGGTCATGAGATGCATAAGTGTTCAGTAGTAATTGACCATTGCTGTTGCTGTTTCCAACACCCAATATCTCAAATCATATACCAATGGAAAGTCAAAATGGGTATATGATTTAGACATAAAGAGTGACACTATAAGCAAATTAGAAGAGCATGGAATACTATTACTGTCACATTTATGAATAATAGAAGAATTTACAATCAAAGAAATAGATATAAAATGTATAGCTTTAATTATATTGTTAAAAAGTTTTGTACAAACAAAATCAATGCAACCAAGATTAGAAGGAAAGCAGGAAGCTTGGAAAAACTTTTTGTAGAAAGAAATCTCTGATAAAAGCCTCACTTTTCAAATATATAGAGAATTGAGTCAAAATCATAACGATGCAAGTCATGCATTTACTAAGAATGTATATGTACAGCCTATATCAGATTGCATGCTGTCTTGGGGATCTTTTTTTCTGGATAAGATGGGATTTTATTTTTTTATTAATTTATTTTGCTTTATCAACAATCACTTCCATAAGCTTTTGAGTTTTAGATTTTTCTCCCCCTCCCTCCTCAATTCCCTCCCCAAGATGGCATGCAACATGATATAGACTAATACATTCATATTAAACATATTTTCACATTAGTGATGTTGTAAGGAAAAATTACAACCAATAGGAGGAATCACAAGAAAGAGAAAACAAAATAAAACAGAAGAAAAAAAGCAAATAGTATGCTTTGATCTGCATTCAAACTCAATAGTTCTTTCCTTGGATGTGGATAGCATTTTCCATCATGAGACCTTTGGAGATGTCTTAGATCCTTCATTGCTGAGAAGGGCTAAGTCTATCAATGCTGTTACCACGTACAATGTTCTTCTGGTTCTGCTCACTTCACTCAGCATCAGTCCATGCATGTATTTCCAGGTTTTTCTGAAGTCTGCCTACTCATCCTTTCTTATAGCACAATAGTATTCCATTACATTCATATACCACAACTTGTTCAGCCATTCCCCAGTTGATGGGCATTCCCTCAATTTCCAATTCTTTGCCACCACAAAAAAGCTGCTATAAATATTTTTGTACATTTGGGTCCTTTTCCCATTTGTATGATCTCTTTGGGGTACAGCCATAGAAGTGCTATTGATGGGTTATTTCAATGATTATTACTTAGAAATAAAGTTTGAGTTCTAGTACTGCTAAGCCATCTTCCTTCACACTTTAAAATATTGATGGCCTTGATTTTCTTTACTTTGTTCTTTCAAATGAATGTTATGATTTTTCCTACTTCTATAAAATAATTTTCTGGTAGTTTTAATGGTATGGAACAGAATAAGTAAAATAATTTAGGTAGAATTGCCATTTTTCTTATATTGGCTTGAACAATCCTGGAGCAATTAATGTTTCTCCATCAGTTAAAATTTGACTTTATTTGTGTAAAGAGATCTGTAATTGTGTTCAAATAGTTCCTGGGTTTGTCTTGGTAAATAGACTCCCATGTATTTTGCTTGTCTGAAGTTATTTTAAATATAATTTCTCTTTCTATGTCTTCCTCTAGACTTTGCTGGTAATACATACAAATGCTGATGATTTATGGGGGTTTATTTTATATCCTGAAGTCATTATTTTTATGCTAAAGTTGTTAATTATCTCAACTAGAAATTTAGTTGATTCTCAAGGATTCTCTAAGTATACAATTGTATCATCTGCAAAGAGTGATAATTTTGTTTTCTCATTGCCTGTTCTAATTCTTTTAATTTCCTTTTCTTCTCTTATTTCTGTAGCTAGAGTTTCCAGAACAATACTGAATAGTAGGGATAACAATGGACATCTTTGCTTCACCCTTGATCTTACTGGAAAAAAAAAAACTTCTAGCTCATACCCATTACAGATAATCCTTGATGATAGTTTTAGAGAGAGGCTACTTATCATTTCAAGGAAAGTTCCATTTATTCTTACATTTTCTTAGGTTTTTACTAGGAATGAGTGTTTTGTTTTATCAAAAGCTACTAATGCATATATTGAAATAATCATATGATTTTTATTGGTTGTGCTGTTGATATGGTCAATAATGCTGATAGTCTCCCTAATGTTGAATCAGCTCTGAATTCCTGTTATATTTCTCACCTGGTTATAATGCATGATCTCTGTGATATACTACTGTAATCTCCTTGCCAGTATTTTATTTAAAATTCCTGTATCAATATTCTATAGGAAAATTGTTGTATAGATTTTTTTTCTGTTTTTCCCCCTTCTTTGTTTAGGTATTAGTGCCATATTTGTGGTATAAATGGACTTTGGTAGGACTCCTTTGTTTGTTATACCAAATAGTTTATAGTAGTATTCTATCAAAGAATTTGAATGCTATGCCATTTGCTACATTAGTTTTTAGTATTGCTATTACTTTCTTGCATATACTACTTTTGGGCAAACTGCAGTTTCCCAGCTTATCTCCTTAGAGATCTAGTTTTGCCTTTGCTTTGTCTGAGATCATTTTGGCTACCCCTGCTTTTATGTTTTCGCCTCTGATGCAAAGTAAATTCTGCTACAGCCCTTTTTTTTCTCTATATGTGTTTCTCTTAAACAATTTGTCATTGGATTCTGTTTTTTCATCCATTCTGCTATCCACTTCTGTTTTATAGGTGGTTCATTCCATTCACATTCACAGTTGTAGTTATTAACTGTATTTCTTCCATACTATTTTTCCTTCTCTCTTTCTCTCTTTTTACCCTGTTCTTCCTCAAAAGTCTATTTTGCTTTGGACCACTTTCTCCCTTAATCTGCACTTTCTTCTGTCAGCTCCTATTCTCTTCTCTTGGTCCCTTCCCCATCTACTTCCATATAGTGTGAGATAGGTTACTATATCAAATGATTGAACACGTCTCCTTTTGTGTCTAAGTCGTGTATCAATTTTGACCTTATCTTGTTGAGCAGTTTGTGATACTGATCTTGACCTAGTTTCTAGGTCTAGATTGTGTTCTGTTTTCCCCAGATTTTTTTTTTTTAGCAAATAGTGCATTCTTATCCCAAAAGTTTAGAACTTTGCATTTATCAAATAGGAAGTTAACATATTCTTTTATTACTCTATGTTGTGTACATACTCTATTCCACTGATCCACCATTTCATTTTGAGCCAATATCAGATGATATTGCAAATTACTGTATTACAAAGTACTGTAAATTACTATATTACAGTTTAACATTTGGTACTACTACATCTCCTTCCTTTATAATTTTTCATTAATTCATTTGATATTACTTAAATTTTGTTTTTCCAAATGAATTTTGTTATTAATTTTATAGCTCAATAAAATTTCTGGTAATTTTATTGAAGTGGTATTGAATAGATTGATTTATGTAGAATTGTCATTTTTAGTATAGTGGCTTTGCCCAACCATAAACAATGTTTCTCCACTTATTTAAATCTGGCATTATTCATATAACATGTTTTATAGCTATGATGATATAGTTTCTGGGTTTTTCTTGGCAGGCATAGTCCAATGCACTTTAAACTGTCTCTGACTATTTTAAATGAAACATCTCTTGCTCTCTCTTCTTGCAGGGTTTTGTTGGAAATATATAGAAATGCTAATGATTTATGTTGGCTTATTTTACATCCTCCTACTTTGCCAAAATTATTAATTGTTTCAACTATTTTTAGTTGAATCTCTAGGATTTTGCAAGAATTCCATCATAGTATCTGCTATGGCTAACATTTCCAGTACAATATTTAATAATAGTGATGATAATGGGCATCCTTGGTTTTTTTCTTATCTTTATTTTCATCTTTTTCCCCTAGTGTTGACTTTGATTCACAACAACCAAAAGAGTGAAATAAAACTCAGTAAATAGTACTTTATTTGTTTCACACCCAAAATGAGAGTTTGCTTAATGGAGATAATGCTGGTACTTTTATTTCTCACTTTTAGTCTTTTTTTTTTTTTTTACAATTTAGATGCTTGGGTAGAGATACATATTTTTCAAAAAAGTATATCATTAGATGTTCCAAATAGAAAGTGGAGTCAAACCATTTCATGAGGATTTTTTTACTCTCTAAAACAGTTGTTCCCCTCTATATGGTACTGTGGTGGCCTTCCTAGCTCTGCTGCTTGCAGTCCCTCTAGACTCAGCTCCTTTAGTGGCTGGGCTATTTGCACTCTTTGTGGTGTCCTTCCCTCTTTCCCAGAAGACAAACATTGGTTGGGCCTTAATTTTTCCTATGGAATTTGTGGGTTCAATGAATAGTTAGACTGGCTATTCATATGTCATGGCATTTATACCACCCTGAAACCCCCACCAAAAAAAATAATAACAATTTCTATACCTCTTCCCTTGGTAAATATTTCACTCAGTGGCTCAGTCAAACTACTTGACCCCACCTCTGGTTACCACTTGTCAACAAAGAAACACAGACCCAGCAGGGGTGGGGTGGAGCCAAGATGGCAGAGCGAAAGCAGTGACCTGCTTGAGCTCTCCCCTCAAACCCCTCCAAATACCTATAAAAAGGTCTCTAAACAAATTCTAAAGCAGCAGAACCCACAAAAAGACAGAGTGAAACAAATTTCCAGACAAAGACAGCCTGGATGGGTGATAAGAAAGGTATATCGTGCCAGGCAGGGAGAGGAGCACAGTGTGGCATGGGTGCACAGGCTGCAGCAACCCTGGAGCAGGCCTCAGAGGACTGAATCACAGTCAGCTGTAGTGGTTTCCTGACTTCTCAACCCGTGAATGCCAAAGACAACTTAGAAGGTCAGTGGGAAAAGTCTGTGACTGCAGTGAGAGAAGGAGCTAGGTCTCAGCTGTCCCAGGGGCCATGGCTGTTTCCTGAGCTTCTGGCCCACAGACTGAGGCGGAATTGAGTGAATGATCAGAGGGGGATTGCAGGGATCTCATTGCCAACACTGTGGCAGGAATCTCTTGCTTTACAGTGCTTGGATCTTGGTCACAGTTCTGAGGGGTGGTCCTGGGGTGAGAAGGAATGCTGTTGTGGTGGAGCTTGTTGTGGCGGTGGAGAGGAAACACCTCACCCCTTATCATAGCACCTTGGAAGAATGGAAAAAGTATCTCTGAAAACAGCTATACAAACCCTCAAAGCTTGGGACAGTACATTCTCCACATTGGAAGCAGACTTTTACCTTAACAAAGACTTTAAAACTCAAGTAATTGGCCAGGATCATGAGTAAGCAGTGCAAAATGAGGCAGACTATATTATCTTACTTTGGTGACAAAGAAGATCAAAACATACAACCAGAAGAAGACAATGAAGCCAAAGCTCCTACATCCAAGGCCTCCAAGAACAATATGAATCAGTCCCAGGCCTTGGAAGAGCTCAAAAGGGATTTTGAGAAGCAAGTAAAAGAAGTAGAGGAAAAACAGAGTTTTGCAAGAAAATCATGAAAAACAAGTGAATAGCTTGCTAAAGGAGACCCAAAAAAATACTGAAGAAAATAGCACCTTAAAAAAATAGCCTAACCCAAATGGAAAAAGAGGTCCAAAAAGCCAATGAGGAGAAGAGTGCCCTAAAAAGCAAAATTGGCCAAATGGAAAAGGAAGTCCAAAAGATTACTGAAGAAAATACTTCCTTAAAAATTAGAATAGAGCAATTGGAAGCTAGTGACTTTATGAGAAATCAAGACACTGTAAAACAAATCCAAAAGAATGAAAAATTAGAAAACAATGTGAAATATCTCATTGGAAAAACAACTGACCTGGAAAATAGATCCAAGAGAGAGAAGTTAAAAATTATTGAACTATCTGAAAGACATGATCAAAAAAAGAGCCTAGACATCATCTTTCAAGAAATTATCCAGGAAAACTGTCCTGATACTTTAGAACCAGAGGGCAAAATAGAAATTGAAAGAATCCACCAATCTCATCCTGAAAGAGATTCCCAAAGGAAAACTCCTAGGAATATTGTCACCAAATTCCAGAGTTCCCAGGTGAAGGAGAAAATATTGCAAGCAGCCAGAAAGAAACAATTCAAGTGTTGTGGAAACACAATCAAGATAACACAAGATTTAGCAGCTTCTACATTAAGGGACCATAGGGCATGGAATATAATATTCTGGAGGGCAAAGGAGATATGATTACAACCAAGAATCACCTACCTAGCAAAACTGAGTATAATCCTTCAGGGGAAAAAATGGTCATTCAGTGAAATAGAGGACTTTTAAGTATTCTTGATGAAAAGACCAGAGCTGAATAGGAAATTTGATTTTCAAATACAAGAGTCAAGTGGAACATGAAGAGGTAAACCGGAAAAAGAGAATCATAAAAGACTTATTATGTTTGAACTGTTACATTCCTGCATGGAAAGATGATATTTTTAACTCATGAGATCTTTGTCAGTATTAGGGTAGTTGGAGGGGAAAAATTATATGTACATATATATAGATATAGATAGATAGATAGATAGGTAGATAGATAGATAGAGGGCAAAGAGTGAGTTGAAAATGAAGGGTTCATATCTGGAGAATAAAATTAAGGGGTGGGAGAGGATTATAACAGGAGAAAGAGAAAGGGAGGGGTAGAATGGGGTAAATTATCTCACAAAAAAAACAGAAAAGAAAAGGCTCTTACAGTGGAGGGGAAACTGGGGAAGGTGAGAGGGAATGAGTGAATCTTATTCTCATAGAATTTGACTTAAGGAGGGAATAACATACACAATCAATTGGGTGTGGAAATCTGTCTTACCCTACAGGAAAATAGGGGGGGAAGGGGACAAGAAAGTAGGGGGATGATACAGAGTAGGGCAGATTGGGAAAGGGGGTAATCAGAAGCAAGTACTTCTGAGGAGGGTCAGGGTCAAAAGAAAGAATAGAATAAATGGGGGAATGGGATAGGATTAAGGGAAATAGAGTTAGTTTTTCACAGCATGTCTACTATGGAAGTGTTTTGCATAACTTCACCTATATAGCCTATATTTAGTTGCTTGCCTTATCAATGAGGGTGGGTGGGGAGGGAGGAAGGGAGAAAATTTGGAAACCAAAGTTTTAAAAACACATGTTTAAAAAATGTTTTCACATGCAACTGGGAAATAAGAAATACAGAAAATGGGGTATAGAAATCCATCCTGCCCTACAGGAAAATTGAAGGGGAAGGGGATAAGAGAAGGGGGGAGAGACAGAAGGGAAGGCAGACTAGGGGAAGGGGTATTCAGAATGCATGCCATCTTGGGGTCTGGGGAGGGGCAAAATGGGGTGAAAATTTGGAACTCAAAATCATGTGGAAGTAAATGTTGAAAACAAAATATAAATAAAAATTACCATAAAAAAGACACCCAGTAAATACAATCTTATTGACCTTTAAAAGATATGTAGATAGATAGACTCATATAAAAACATAGATAGATGAATGGATGGATAAATAAGTAGATATAGAGCTATTTTTACTTGTTATTCATTGTAATAGGTGCAAAATTTTTCATACTTCATTTCCATCTGTGTAGAAGGAGAGAGTGAATGAAATCTAGTTATCTCCATATGCATTCTGTCATGGAGACTTATATGATATTGAAATGTGTGTGAAAGACCCTTGTACTGAGTAAAGCTTTAAAGGATGTATTTTGCACTAAAAATGAATGTTTTCTTAAATCAATAAACAATAAACAAAGTGGCATCTTAAAAAAAAAACAAACAAAGAAACCCAGATGGGAAGGGAGCCAGATCCCATTGCTCTACATGTCATTTTCTCAATTTTTATTACTTCATTTGGTCTTTAAAGACAGAAAGAGTCATCATATAAGCAATGTCACCAAAAAATTTTGAGTTACCAAGAGAAATTAGATTACCTATATTTCTTGTATGTGCATTTATGATAGTACAAATGCATGCCTAATTAGGAGAAAGGATCAGAGACATAGAGAAAGAGATGAGAAAGTTGGGAGAGAGAGAGAGAGAGAGCAAAACAGCTCTTACCTAGGAATAGGCAGTTTTCAGATAAAGAAATCAATGCTATCTATAGGTATATGAAGAAGTACTCTAAATAACTTTTGATTAGAGAAATGCAAATTAAAACAACTCTGAGTTACCACCTCACACCTATCAGATTGGCTAATATGACAGAAAAGGAAAATGATAAATGCTGGAGAAGATGTGGGATAATTTGGACACATGCATTGTTGAATTGATCCAAACATTCTGGAGAGCAATTTGGAACTTTGTGCAAAGGAAAATCAAACTGTACATACCCTCTGACCCAGAAATACCACTACTAGGTCTGTATCCCAAAGAGATCATGAAAAAAGGGAAAAGGACCTAAATGTGCAAAAATATGGTTGTTTCCTTTTGTGCCTCAGCCACCTAGAAGAGAGCATGTCACTTCTCAATCTTCAGAGATATAAACCCCTCCAGTAATCTCTACCAATGTAGGCAATAATAACACCAGGCCAGAATTTGTTGACTAATGGATTTTCTGATCATTGTCTTTAGGAACAGAAGTCCCCCAAAGTCTCAAAAGAGACAAAGCAGTCATGAAAAGACTGAGTAAACTGCTTGGTGCAACCCATCTGTTTGGCATGAACAAGAGAATAAATTCTTATCTTCTGGCTGCAATTAAGCAGAATTCTTCAACATACAGTTCCTGAAAAACAAATTCAAAAGACATCATTAAATGCTGAACTCTAAGGTAGCATCTGCTTGAGTCTCTCCTCTCCATAACAATGACTATCTCCATAGTCTGGGAATACCAGAACCCAGGGCTATAAACCAGTAACCCAGTGTCATGGATTCAACCAGATATGTTCTCTCTTTTTGTATTCATTGCCTCTCTTATAATTTTGTGATAACCTCCTAATTGACTTTCCCTCATCAAATCTCTTCTCTACCTTTAATTCCTTCATAGAACTACCTGAACAATATTTTGTATGTATATGTCTAAACATATCATCCCTTCTCCATTCAAAATCTGCTATTTTCTCCTTAAAACCTGCTACATCCTAAATAAAGTACATATTCCTTAGCCTGACATTCAAAGCCTATCACAACTGGGCACCTCCTTATACTTCCAATTCCATCTCATATCACTTCCCTCAATACATCAGACAAAATAGACTACTGTTTTCCTTTTATACATTAATTCAATTAAATAATAATTTATTAAGCACCTACAATGTGTAAAGCATTTATTAGACATTGGAGATATAAAGACAAATACATAAAAGTTTCTGCCCTGAAGGAGTGTACTTTCTAAATATGAACACATAAATGTGAATATTATGAGGTTTATAAGTCAGGGAAGTTTCCTAAATTTTTTTCAATTAAAACATTAGGCTTAATATGTAACTGATTCCCATTAATCTAAACATAGGAAGAAGACTAATCATTATGGTGCCATTTCTACTTTACTACTGAGGTATACTCTCTACATTCCTACCATTGAACCTCAGGGTACAATCAATTCTCAGTACTTCATTTTAGCAAGATGCAGTTGGGTAGCATGAGTTCTAATATTGTCAATGATCTGAGATGGAGATCTTAGACAATGTGATATGGCACAAGTAAATTTTGGATGGAAAACATGATTAATGGAAGGTTAACATGAGTGGTAAATTACATTAGGATGTTCTAATGGGGAAGAAACCTAGTAACACAAATTGTTGAGATGCAGCAAGGGAAACTGACAAGGAAAAATATGGCTTTCCCAACTTTGCAATGATGTCCACATTTGATTTGTGCCTCAAAGGAAATAAAACACCACTGTGAAGAAGCAGAAAATTTATTTAAGATCTCAGTGACTTTTAATGATGATACTTGTACCAGGAAACTATGTAGTCCTTCATGATTTTCTTCAGTGCATCCTTCACATCCTTGTTCCTCAGACTATAGATCCAGGGGTTTAGCATAAGGATGACTGTGGTACAGATCACCGAGCACACTTTCTGTTCAATGATATTGCTGGTTGATGCAGGCTGACAGTACATAAAAATGATGGCGCCATACAGGATAACCACAGATGCCAGGTGGGATCCACAGGTGCTAAAGGCTTTGAACCTGCCCTTAGCAGAATGGATCCTGAGGATGCTGGAGAGGATGAAAGCATAAGACATCCAGACTGGTAGAGTGGCTACCAATGAGTTGATCACAATTTGCAGTATCACCAAAAGTTCACTGATGTAGGTGCCAGAGCAGGGGAGCTTCAAAAGGGGAGAAATGTCACAAAAATAATGACTAATTACATTGTTACCACAGAGGACAGTCTGGGTAGACCACTTGTATGAGTAATGGCTCCAAAGACCCCCATAGTATACACTCCTACCACTAGCAAGAAGCAGATATTCTGCAACATGGCACTGTTATAGGTCGGGGGCTATAAATGGCAACATAATGATCATAGGCCATGGCTCTCAGCATGTAGCAGTCAGCAATACAGAAAATACAGAAGAAAAAGAACTGAGTCAAGCATCCTGAGTAGGAGATGATGTTCTTCTCTAACACAAAGCTCACCAGCATTTTGGGGGTAATGACAGAGGAGCAGCAAAGATCAACAAAGGACAAGTTACTAAGAAAATAGTACATGGGTGTGTGAAGCTGAGAACTGATCCTGATAAGAAGGAGTAATCCCACATTCCCCATCATGGAGATAATGTATATTTGAAGGAAGAGTAAGAAGAGGGGCAGCTGGAGTTCTGGCTGGTCTGTTAATCCCATAAGGATAAAGTCTGTCACCATGGAATGATTCCCTGTATCCATTGTCCTTTGAACTTTCAGGTGGGAATCTGTGGAGATGAGAAAAAATGTTATTAGACAGATGTGACTATTTCTCAATGTCTGCTGACCTGAGATCTCATGAATGATACAATTTCTTCTTGAGTTCAACAACAGCAGTAGATACAAATACCTACATGTATTCTTAAACTATTAATATAAACCTAGATTAAAGCGTTTAAGTCTAAGATTTGAAAATAGTTTAAATATCCTCCAATCAAATCAATATCAACACCATAAATTCTGTCTACAATAAAAACAAGTTTGATGAAATAAAGAGCTAGTTAAGAAATCTCACAACAAGATTAAGATAGAACAAAATAATAGATGTTATATAAAGTTAATTTATTTTTTTCTGAGAACAGAATGATCAAATAGTATCATAAGCAAAAAAGAAAACCTGAAAATTCCTCAGATGGAAAGATTTAGAAACAATGATGTCAATTGTGACAGATCTAGAGGAGAAATCAAAGAGAGAAAATGTAATGATTATTGAATTTCCTGAAAATTGTGAGAATAAATAAATTTATACAAAGTAAATTCCATAAGAAGAATCAGGAAAACAATATACACAATGATCACAATAATGTTTGAAAGAACAAACATAAAATAATTGAAACTGAATGAAGTGAAATTATAATGACCAAGTTTGCCCTGAAGAAGAAATCTGAAAAAGGGCCTTCTCATCTACTTTGAATATGTGGGAACCAGTCTTTTTTTTTTTAAGTTTTTGTTTGTTTAATTGAACTTTCTCTCCCTCTGTTTCTCTCTCTGATTTTTATGACAAGTGATGGCGCATTGAAAGGGTTAGGAGGAAGACTTATCTTGCAAGCTGTAGGTGATATAAAAACAAATGTTACCAACAAAATTTATTATAAAATATAAAAGCATCATATTCTAAAAAATAGCCAGTCCTATTTTATAATCTTTTTCTAGAAAATTGTGAAATCACAGTAAAATAAATATTAAATATTTTTAAAGTTCCCCTCCATTCCACCTTTTCTGAGAGATGTACAGAAGTATGAAGTCATTGCCGTGAAGGGTTGCCAGGGACAAATAAATAAGTAACTAATCTATAAATTCTTTTACAATATTTCCTGGGGCATTATGAAATTGGGTAACTTATCCTTAGTCATAAATTTAGTATATATCACAAACAGGTTTGAACCCAGGTTTTGATGACTCCAAAACTGGTCCCCTATAACACTGTGTCTCTCATTTGGAATTCTTATCATTCTTATAAGAATGGAAGTTGAACACTATTTTGTCTTTTTTGTGGTTTTCCTCTTTTGCTCTGATTCTTCTTTCCCACCATGAGTAATGTGGAAATATGTTTAATATGATTGTACATGTATAACCTATATCAGATTGCATGCCATCTTGGGGTGGGAGTGGTGAAGGAGGAAGAAAAATATTTGGAATTCAAAATCTCATAAAAGTAGATGTTGAAAACTAAAAAAAAATCAGTTCAAAAAATAAAAAAAATAAATCTTCAGAAAAAAAAGAATAGAAGCTGAAATGATCACTTTTCTTGACATTACAAAAGCCTATTACTGGTCTTTCCTCCTGATCTCTCTCTCTCCCCTCTAATGAATCATTCATATTACATCCAGAATAAACTTTTTAAGCATACAATTGGTCAGATTGTTACTCTTCTCAAAAGGTATTAGTGAGGCAGAGTGAAAGCAGTGACATGCTTGAGTTCTCCCCCAAACGCCTCCAAATACCTACAAAAAATGGCTCTAAACAAATTCTAAACAGCAGAACTCACAGAAAGACAGAGTGAAACAAATTTCCAGCCCAAGATAACACAAATGGTTGATCAGAAAGGTATATCACACCGGGTGGGGAGAGGAGTGCAGTTTGGAGTGGGTGTGCAGGCCACAGTAAACCTGGAGCAGGCCTCAGAGGGCTGAATCACGGGCAGCTGTGGTGGTTTCCAGACTTGTCAGCCCATGAACGCCAAAGACAATTTGGAAAGTCAGTGGGAAAAGTCTGTGACTGCTATGGTGAGAGAAGAGTGCAGGATCCCAGCCTCATTCCTTGGGGCAGCGGCTGCTTCCTGAGCTTCTGGCCCACAGACTGAGGGAGAATTGAGTGGCTGATCAGAAGAGGATTGCAGTGATCTCTTTGCCAGTGCTGAGGCAGGAATCTCTTGCTTTGCCCATGCTTGGATCTGGGTCACAGTTCTGAGGTGTGGTCCTGGGGCGAGGACGAGTGCTGGTGTGGTGGAGCTTGTTGTGGCGGTGGAGAGGAAACACCTTGCCCCTTATCGTACCACCCTGGAAGAATTGAAAATTTACAGGTCCTTAGAAGTATCTCTGAAAACAGCTGTACAAACCCCTGAAGCTTGGGACAGTACATTCTCCACATTGGAAGTAGACTCTTACCTTAACAAAGAGTTTAAAACTCAAGTAATTGGCTGGGATCATGAGTAAGCAGCGTAAAAAGAGTCAGACTATATTATTGTACTTTGGTGACAAAGAAGATCAAAATATACAACCAGAAGAAAACAACAAAGCCAAAGCTCATACATCCAAAGCCTCCAAGAAGAATGGGAATCAGTCCCAGACCTTGGAAGAGCTCAAAAGAGATTTTGAGAAGCAAGTAAGAGAAGTACAAGACAAACTGGGAAAAGAAATGAGAGTGATGCAAGAAAATCATGAAAAACAAGTGAACAGCTTGCTAAAGGAGACCCAAAAAAATACTGAAGAAAATAACACTTTAAAAAATAGCCTAACCCAAATGGCAAAAGAGGTCCAAAAAGCCAATGAGGAGAAGAATGTCCTAAAAAGCAAAATTGGCCAAATGGAAAAGGAAGTCCAAATGCTTACTGAAGAAAATACTTCCTTAAAAATTAGAATAGAGTAATTGGAAGCTAGTGACTTTATGAGAAATCAAGACCCTGTAAAACAAATCCAAAAGAATGAAAAATTAGAAAACAATGTGAAGTATATCATTGGAAAAACAACTGACCTGGAAAATAGATCCAAGAGAGAGAAGTTAAAAATTATTGAACTATCTGAAAGCCATGATCAAAAAAAGAGCCTAGACATCATCTTTCAAGAAATTATCAAGGAAAACTGCCTGATATTTTAGAACCAGAGGGCAAAATAGAAATTGAAAGAATCCACCAATCTCCTCCTGAAAGAGATCCCCAAAGGAAAACTCCTAGGAATATTGTCACCAAATTCCAGAGTTCCCAGGTGAAGGAGAAAATATTGCAAGCAGCCAGAAAGAAACAATTTAAGTATTGTGGAATCACAATCAGGACAACACAAAATTTAGCAGCTTCTACATTAAGGGACCGTAGGGCATGGAATATAATGTTCTGCAGGGCAAAGGAGATATGATTATAACCAAGAATCACCTACCCAGAAAAACTGAATATAATTCTTCAGGGGAAAAAATGTTCATTCAGTGAAATAGAGGACTTTCAAGCATTCTTGATGAAAAGACCAGAGCTGAATAGAAAATTTGACTTTCAAATACAAGACTGAAGTGGAACATGAAGAGGTAAATAGGAAAGAGAAATCATAAGAGACTTATTAAGGTTGAACTGTTTACATTCTTGCATGGAAAAATGATATTTGTAAATCATGAGACCTTTGTCAGTATTAGGGTAGTTGGAGGGAAAAAAATTATATGTATGTATGTATGCAGAGAGAGAGAGAGAGAGAGAGAGAGAGAGAGAGAGAGAGAGAGAGAGAGAGAGATTGAGAGAGGTAAATAGAGGGCACAGGGTGAGTTGAAGATGAAGGGGTCATATCTGGAGAATAAAATTAAGGGGTGAGAGAGAATTATACTAGGAGAAGGAGAAAAGGAGAGGTAGAATAGGGCAAATTATCTCACAAAGAAAACATAGAAAAGAAAAGGCTCTTACAGTGGAGGGGAAATGGGGGAAGGTGAGAAGGAATGAGTGAATCTTATTCTCATAGGATTTGACTTAAGGAGGGAATAACATACACTCAATTGGGTATGGAAATCTGCCTTACCTTACACGAACATTGGGGGGGGGAGGTGGCAAGAGAGTAGGGGGATGATAGAGAAGAGAGCAGATTGGAAAAGGGAGTAATCAGAAGCAAATACTTCTGAGGAGGGACAGGGTCAAAAGAACGAATAGAATAAATGGGGGGCAGGGTAGGATTAAGGGAAATAGAGTTAGCTTTTCATAGCATGTCTACTATGGAACTGTTTTGCACAACTGCACATGTATAACATATATTGAGTTGCTTGCCTTTTCAATGAGGGTGGATGGGGAGAGAGGAAGGGAGAAAATTTGGAAACCAAAGTTTTAAAAACATGTATTTAAAAAAATGTTTTCACATGCAACTGGGAAATAAGAAATACAGGAAATGGGGTACAGAAATCTATCCTGCCCTACAGGAAAATTGAAGGGGAAGGGGATAAGAGAAGGGGGGAGAGATAGAAAGGAAGGCAGACTAGGGGAAGAGGTATTCAGAATACATGCCATCTTGGGGTGGGGGGAGGGGCAAGGTGGGGTGAAAATTTGGAACTTGAAATCCTGTGGAAGTAAATGTTGAAAACTAAAAATAAATACATTTATTAAGTAAAAAAAAAAAAGAAAAAAGGTATTAGTGACTTTAAAGTTTACATTAAGCAAATTTCAGATACCACTGTCTGTCAATAAAGGTCATCCACAATCTGAGGCACTTACCTTTCCAAGCGAATTTCATATCCTCTGTTATGCATTCTAAAATTCATTCATTCTTTTGCTCCTTCATTTGACAAAAAATTATTTAATAGCTGGTATTTTTAGTGCACAAGTGATATTGGTCCACAGGTGAAATTTATGTAAGACACAATGTCTCAATCAATCAACAAGTTTTTATTAAGTACCTACTATGTGCCAGGCACTGTGTGTGCTAGGAGCAGGAGATATAAGTGACAAAGAATGAAACAATCCTTACCTGAAAAGAGCCAGTATTGTACCTCATAAGTTTCCAGTCTAGTAGGGGTGAAAGTCATTGAATATACCCAGTGTCATAGAAACATCTTGGGTAAAAGACCCGGATTCAAATCATAGTCCTGCTACTTACTACTTGTGTGATGTTGGACAATTAATTAGCCTCTAAGAATTTCAGTTTCTTCACCTGTAAAAGACAGAGCTAGATAAAATGAGCTCTAAATTCCTTTCCAGCTCTAAACTTATCATACAACAACCTAATGAAATAAAAAAATATAAAGTTGATATTTCTAAGACCATTCTTTAAAACTGATAACTTCTGATAGACAAAGACATTTAACATATTAGTATGAATATCTCAGCACTCAGTTATCTCTTCTTAAGTTGATCATGATGTATAAATACAGCCATAAACATATATAAGATCAAGGAACTTCTCAACCCTCCTCCTTTTTGTCATGTTAACATGTACATCAATACTTAAGAGAAGTGTAATTCTGTCACTTTGGGTACCCCCTTCAGTGACCAAGATCATAGCTGTGAGAAATGAGTATTTCTCTCTTGTATTTAATAACTAATCATTGAATTAGAACTGGGATTTTTCCCCATTTCTACTTCCTCATACAAAAACCAAGTAGTATGAAAAATTTCTCTTAAAAATTTACCCAGGCCAAAATCTAGTCAGATAGTAAAAGAAGTTCCAAGTTTGGACTAATGGGTATATTCCTGCTCCTTGGATTTGCTCAGTCAGGTCTGGGGAAAGGTTGATTCCCTATTTGGTCAAACAGGCGATCTAGAAATGTATAAGTCTCTTTGGCCAAGATTTGAGTGCCCCAATCACATACTTCAAGACCCTCATTTTAACATAGCCCACCTCCCATTGTGTTAACCAATCAGAGTTGATTGATACCCCTCAGGAACATATACTCATTGAAGGGCATAAATAAGCCTAGCACCATGAGGGGTCTTTGATCTAAGAGAGAGGGCCAAATGACCATCCTTTTATTAATAAGCATACTGGCCTTATTAATAAAATTATTAAATCACCCAGAAACTATGTCCCTCAGAATTTTTTAATTGGCACACAGACTCTTTTTAACTTAGACCAGGATTGGGCAAGGTATTCAACCTCATAAAGAGATATATGCAGGTAGCAAAAGAAAATGTCTTTTAATGTAGCATTTTATAAAATATTTATTTTAATATTTCTTTATTTCCTAATTTCATTGAATATTTCTCCTCACCTCAGAATAACTCTCTTTTGACAGCTTTTGGAAATCTTTATTCTTTTGAGTATATTGAGAAGATGGAATGTCTCATTCAAGGAATAGCAAGGAGGCCATTGTCACTGGGTCAAAGAGTATGTGTTAGGGTATAAGTATGTGAAAAGTGGAGTTGGGGAAGGTTATGACTGACTTCGAATAAAAAAGAGAGAATTTTATATAGGATTCTGGAAATGATAGGGAACCATAAGTGTTCATTGACTAGAGAGGTGGTATAGTCACTTTTTGGAAGATCACTTTGACAATGAGGTGGTGGATGAAATGGAGTGCAAATGCTTGTGAAAAGAAGACCAATTAATGGACCATTGCAACAGTTCTGGTGTGAGATGATGGAGACTTACCCAAGGGTGGTGAAAGAGAGAGAAGAAGGGGCCTATGGTAGATGTTACAAAAATAAAAATTAATGTCAGTGGCAAAATACTGGAAATAGGGATAAGAAAAAGTGAGGAGTGAAGAATGAAACCCATGTTGTGTGCATGGGTGCCTAGAAGGATAGTAGTATCCTTAAGAGAGAAGTCTTGTTTTTTTCCAGAAAAATAAATGGTTTGAAGAAAAGATAATGAATTAAGTTTTGGACATGTTGAATTAAAGATATCTACTGGATATTCAGTAAAAAAATGTGTAATAGTTGATCATGATGTATAAATACAGCCATAAACATATCTAAAATCAATGAACTTCTAAAAGCTCACCCTCCCCTTTTTCATGTTAATATGTACATCAGTACTTCAGAAAGCTGTAATTCCATCTCCTTAGGTATCCTCTTCAGTGACCAAGATTACAGCTGCCAGAAATGAACATTTCTCTCATATATAATAATTAACTATTGAATTAGTACCAGGGTTTTTTCCCTTTTCTACTTCCTCATACAAAAACCAAGTAGTATGAGAAATCTCTCTTAAAGATTTACCCAGGCCAAGATCTAGTCAGACAGTAAAAAACATTCCAAGTTTGGACTAATTTGTTTATTTCTGCTCATTGGGTTTTCTCAGACAGGTCTGGGGAAAGGTTGATTCCCGCTTTGGTCAAACAGATGATCTAGAAATGTATAAGTCTCTTTGACCAAGATTTGAGTGCCCCAATCACATACCTCAAGACCCTAATTTTAATATAGCCCACCTCCCATTGTGTTAACCAATCAGAGTTGATTGATACCCCTCAGGATCATATACTCATTGAAGGGCATACATAAGCCCACCACCATGAGGGGTCTTTGATCTAAGAGAGAGGGCCCAGAAACTATGTCTTTCAGAGTTTTTTAATTGGCACACAGACTCTTTTTAACTTGGGCCAGTGGTGGGCATGGTATTCAACCTCATAAAGAGAAGCACACAGGTAGCACAATAAAATGTCTTTTAATGTTACATTTTATAAAATAAAATATTTTAATATTTCTTTATTTCCTAATTTCATTGATAATTTCTCCCCTCTTCAGAGTAATTCTCTTTTGATAACTTTTGGAAATCTCTATTCTTTTGAGTATATTAAGAAGATGAAATGTCTTATTCAAGGAATATTAAGGAGGCCATTGTCACTGGATCAAAGAGCATGCATTAGGGTATAAATGTATGAAAACTGAGGTTGGGGCAGGTTATGAAAGACTTTGAATACCTAAGCCTTCTTTCAGCCAAAGACAAGGTTTATTAGAACATCTGCCATACTGGCCAGACTCTTCAGGAATCTGAACATTACTGAGTTATTGGCTAGATTATAAGAATCTGAGCAGTGGCTAGATTTTAAGATTCTGAGCCTTGAATACCAAAGAGAGGATTTTATATATTATTCTGGAAGTGATAGGGAGCCACAAGAGTTCATTGAGTTGTGGGTGATAGGTTTAGGAAGATTACTTTGACTTTGGGGTGGTGAACAAAATGGAGTGGAGATACTTGCAACAGGAAGACCAACTAATGGACTATTTCAATAGTTTGGGTGTGAGATGATGAAGACCTACACCAGGGTGGTGAAAGAGAGAGAAGAGGGGATGTGTTAGAAGTTACAAAAGTAAAATTTAGAGGCATTGGCAAAATACTGGACATAGGGATAAGATACATACATATATATATATATATATATATATATATATATTTTGTTTGTTTGTTTGAACAAAGTCAAATAACTTAGAATTATTGCAATGTGGTTCAAGGTAGAACCTTGTTGTTGTCCATTGTTCTCAAAGATGGCCAAAATGAACCTTCAGCAAGCATCCTATGTAATGGGGACAAGCTAGAAGCATTTCCAATAAGATCGGGGGTGAAACAAAGATGTCCATTATCACCACTGTTGTTCAATATTGTACTGTAAATGTTAGCTTTAGTGATAAGAGAAGAAAAAGAAATTGAAGGTCTTAGAATAGGCAAAGAAGAAACAAAGCTATCACTCTTTGCATACAATATGATGATATAATTAGAGAATCCTAGAGAGTCAAGTAAAAAACTACTTGAAATAATAAAGAATTTTAACAAAGTTGCAGGCTATAAAATAAACCTATATAAATCATCAGCGCTTCTTTATATTATCAACAAAGTCCAACAGCAAGAGATAGAAACAGAAATTGCATTTAAAGTCACTGTAGACATTATAAAATATTTAGGACTCTACCTACCAAAAAAAACAAAACAAAACCAGAAACTGTATGAACACAATTACAAAACACTTTTCATGCAAATAAAATCAGATCTAAATAATTGGGAAAACACCAGTTGCTCATGGGTAGGCCAAGCTAATATAATAAAAATGACAATTCTACCTAAGCTAATTTACTTATTTAGTGCCATATCACTCAAACTACCAAAAATTATTTTATAGAATGAGAAAAAATAATAATAAGATTCATTTGAATAACAAAAGGTCCAGAATATCAAGGGAACTAATGAAAAGAAAGGCAGGGGAAGGTGGCCTAGCTGTTCCAGATCTTAAATTGTATTATAAAGCAGCAATCATCAAAACTACTTGGTACTGTCTAAAAAATAGTGGCAGATCAGTGGAATAAGTTAGGGATGCAAGACACAGTAGTCAATGACTATAGTGATCTACTATTTGATAAACCCAAAGACCCCAGCTTCTGGGATAAAAACTCACTCTTTGACAAAAACTGCTGGGAAAACTGGGAAGAGTATGGCAGAAACTAGGCATAGACCAAAATCTTACACCATATACTAAAGTAAAGTCAAAATGGGTTCACGATTTAGATATAAAGGCTGATACTATAAGAAAACTGATAGAGCAAGGATTTCCTGTTGAATTTATGGAGATCAGAAGAATTCATGATCAAACAGGAGATAGAGAAAATTATGAAATGCAAAATGGATAATTTTGATTACATTAAATTGAAAAGTTTTTGCACAAACAAAGCCAATGCAACCAAAATTAGGAGGGAAGTAGAAAACTGGGAAAGAATTTTTACAGTCAGTGTCTCTGATAAGGGCCTTATTTCTAAAATATATAGAGAATTAAGTGAAATTTACAAGAATATGAGTCATTCCCTAATTGATAAATGGTCAAAGGTAATGAACAGCAGTTCTCAGATGAAGAAATTAAAGCCATCTATAGTCATATCAAAAAATACTCTAAATTGCTATTGATTAGAGAAATGCAAATCAGAACAACTCTGAGGTACTACATCGCACCTATCAGATTGGCCAACGTGACAAAACAGGAAAATGATGAATGTTGGAGAAGATGTGGGAAAATTGGAGCACTCGTGCACTTTTGGTGGAGTTGTGAAATGATCTAACTATTTTGGAGAACAATTTGTAACTATGCCCAAAGGGCTATAGAAAGGTGCATACTCTTTGACTCAGCAATAGCACTTATAGGGCTATATCCCAAAGAGATCATACAAATGGGAAAAGGACCCACATGTACAAAAATAATTATAGCAGCTCTTTTTGTGGTGGCAAAGAATTGGAAATTGAGAGGATGCCCATAAATTGGAGAATGGCTGAACAAACTGTGGTATATGAATGTAATGGAATACTATTGTACTATCAGAAATGATGAACAGGCAGACTTCAGAAACACCTGGAAAGATTGGTATGGTCTGATGTTGAGTGAAGTGAGCAGAACCAGAAGAACATTGTACACAGTAACAACCATGTTGTGCAGTGACTAATATTGATGGACTTAGCCCTTCTCAGCAATACGGTAATCTGAGACATCTCCAAAGGCCTCATGATGGAAAACGCTATCCACATCCAAAGAAAGAACTATGGAGTTTGAATGCAGATCAAAGCATACTATTTGCTATTTTTTCTTCTGTTTTGCATTGTTTCTTTCTGGAGGTTCTTCCTATTGGTTCTAATTCTTACTTATAACATCACTAATGTGAAAATATGTTTAATAGGAATGTATATGTATAACCTATAGCCTATATCAGATTGTGTGCCATCTTGAGGAGTGAGGTGGGGAGGAAGTGTAGAAAAATTTAAAACTCAAAAGCTTATGGCAGTGATTGTTAATAAATCAAAATAAATTAATAAAAAAATAAAATAAATAAATTATCAAGGAAAACTGTCATGATATTTTAGAGTCAGAGTGTAAAATAGAAATTTAAAGAATCCACTGATCATCTCCTGAAAGAGATGGCAAAAGGGAAATTCCTAGGAATATTATAGCCAAATTTCAGAGTTCCCAGGTCAAGGACAAAATATTACAAGCAGCCAGAAAAAAACAATTCAAGTACTGTGAAAACACAATCAGGATAACAAAAGATTTAGCAGCTTCTACATTAAGGGATCAGAGGGCTTCAAATATGATATTCTGGAGGTCCAAGGAGCTAGGAAAAAACCAAGAATCACCTATCCATCACAACTGAGTATAATCCTCCGGGGGAAAAATGGAAATTCAATGAAATAGAAGACTTTCAAACATTCTTGATGAAAAGACCAGAGCTGAATAGAAAATTTGACTTTTACATCAAGACTCAAGAGAAGCATGACAAGGTAAATAGGAAAGAGAAATCATAAGGAACTTATTAAAGTTGAACTACATGGAAAGAAGATATTTGTAACTCATGAGACCTTTCTCAGTGCTAGTGAGATATATATATATATACACATATACATATATACACCTATACATATACATATACGTATACAGAAGGCAGAGGGTGAGTTGAATATGAAGGGATGCTATCTAAAAATGAAATTAAGGGGTGAAAGAGCATTGTAGTGGAAGAAGGAGAAAGAGAGAGTTAGAATGGGGTAAATTATCTCATAAAAGAGGCAAGAAAAAGTTTTTACAGTGGAGGGGAAGAGGGGGGAGGTGAGAGGGAATGAGTGAACTTTGCTTTCATCATATTTGGCTTAAGGAGGGAATAAAATACACACCAAATTGGGTATGGAAATCTATCTAACCTACAGGAAAATAGGGGAGAAGGGGATAAGAGATTGGAGGATGATAAAAGGGAGGGCAGATTAGGGGAGGGAGTCATCACAAGCAAACACTTTTGAGGTGGGACAGGGTCAAAGGAGAGAATAGAATAAATGGGAGGAGGGATAGGATGGAGGGAAATACAGTTAGTCTTTCACAACATGACTATTATAAAAGTGTTTTGCATGACTACACATATATGCCTATCGAATTGCTTGCCTTTTCAATGAGGACAGGTGGGGACGGAAGAAGGGAGACAATTTAGAACTCAAAGTTTTAAAAATGTATTTTAAAAATTGCAACTTGGAAATAAGATATACAGGAAAAGGGGTATAGAAATCTATCTTTCCCTACAGGAAAAGAGAAAGGGCAGGAGATAAGAGAAATGGAGTGGTGATAGAAGGGAGGGCAGATTGGGGGAAGGGGTATTCAGAATGCATGGTTTCTTAATGTGGGGGGAGTTGAGAGATGGGGAGAAAATCTGGAACTCAAAATCTTGTGGAAGTGAGTGTTAAAAACTAAAAATAAATAAATTAATTTAAAAATTAAAAAAAAAAAACATTGTCAGGTATCTTCCCACATCCCATAGCTTACTGCCAGAACCTCAGCCCTTATGGTGGCTGGTCATGGGATTTCTAAGATCCATGACATGGTAACATTAAAGACTGAGAAAGGATAAACACCAAGATATAGGTGTCTCCAGTTCAAGAAGATGTGTTAAAGTTTAAAATGTAATCTCATGTTTATATAGTGATTAAATTTGCAAACTGATTGGGGAAATCTCTTTTTTAAATTAGCTTGGAAAAAATTGGTAGAAAGTAATCCCCTTCAGGGTAGAGACTATTTTTGTTTTTGCTTTTTCATTGTATCCTCTGATTTTGTACAGTGCCTGGAGCATAGTAAAGGATTAATAACTGCTTTTTTGATTGATTGATTGATTGATTGATTGACTGATTGGTAGAACAGGCTCAACCTAACAAGAAAGAAAGTCTTGGCACTAACTTGAGAGTCACCTGGTGAAGAGTGGATACAACACTGTGCCTGGAATTAGGAATAACTGAGTTCAAATCCAACTTCAGACCCTTACAAGTTGTGTGACCCTGGACAAGGCACTTAACCTCTATTTGCCTCAGTTTCCTCAACTATAAAACATGGACAATGATAACATCTACCTTCCAGAATTATTGTGAGGATTAACTCATATAACATTTGTAAAATGAACAACAACAACAAAAAAACACACTTAGCACAGTACCTGGCAGCACTATATAAATTCTTATTCTCTTCTCCCCTACTAATAGTATCTAATGGAATTATGTAGTCTTCTAGTCACAGAGCCCATATTTCAACTCAAGATTTGGCATCAACAATTACTTAACCCTCTGGTTAAGTAACTGATCTCAGGAATAGTAATTTGCATTTCTATAGTGAGGTAATGGCAGGAATTGAGTGAAACACACTGACTCCATCTTGTGACTCAATTCTGGATTTATCTTAGTTTTCTTTCTATTCAGTTATGGGTCCAGTGACTCTAGTCCAACTAATGTCTTGTGAGAAAACTTTGTTCAATTATGGTAACTGTGAGTAACATTTATTGCATTGTTTAAACCTAGCCCTACATAGCTAGAAAGGTGGACCACCTCTATTTGTTGTTTAGAAACCTTTAAATAAGGACCTAAGTTATACTGACCAAAAACTCAGTCATATCTAAAGATGGATGCAAGGAATTTTCTCAAAATTAAATATCTCAAGCAATCTATATGTCTTACCTGAAAACTGGCCTCAAACTGATTAATCAGTTACTGTTTCCGTGTTCTTTTGATTGAATATAGACAGTTGGGAGGAATGTGACACATTTTTTCCTTATTTCAGGGAATTGCATCTGCTCCCTCTTGCCCCTCCCTAGTCTCAAAACTCATTCATCCCCACCCAACTCATAAAGCCCCTAATCATTTCTCCAATTAGAAATCAGATTATTAGGGGGCATCTTGGTGGCACAGTAGATAGAGTACTGGCCCTGGAGTCAAGAGGACCTGAGTTCAAATCCGGCTTCTGACACATAATACTTATTAGCTGTGTGACCCTGGGAACATCACTCAACTCATTGCCTAGCCAAAAAAAAAAAAAGAAATCAGATTACTTAATCTTGTATCCTGGTTTATATCCTGTTAATTGTTTTCTTTTAATGCATAAAAAATCTGTCTCCCCTTATATTTGGGTCCAGGGAAAAGCTAAGGAGGCCTGGTCCCAATTTGTTATGCAATTAACATGCATTGCTTAATAAATCAGTGTTCTCAGAAGCTTGAAAAAAAAGAGAATACAAGTTATTCCCCAATTGATAAGTGATCAAAGGATAATAAAAAGTTGTTACTGAAAAATCAAATCTACCTACAATATTATGAAAAAAGTGCTCCAAATCACTATTGATTAGAGAAATGCAAATTAAAATGACCCTGAAATGTCACCTCACACCTATCATACTGGTTAATATGAAAGAAAAAATATTATAAATATTAGAAGGGATTTGGGAAAATCAGGATGCATACACTTTTGGTAGAGTTGTGAGGTAATCCAACCATTCTGGAGAGCAATTTAGAATTATGTTCAAGGGTTATCAAACTGTGAATACCCTTTGATTCAGCAATACTACTACTAAGTCTGTGTCCCAAAGAGATTTTTAAAAAGGAAAAAAGGACCTATTTGTAGAAAAAAATATTTACAGCAACTCTTTTTATGGTGGCAAAGAATTAGAAATTGAGAGGAAGTCCATCAATTGGGGAATGGCTGAACAAGGTGTGGTATACAATTGTGATGGAATACTATTGTGTTATAAAAATGATGAGCAGGATGCTCTCAGAAAAACCTAGAAAGATTTACAGGAACTGATAGAAAGTGAAGTGAGCAAAACCAGGACAACATTGTACATAGTAATAGCAATATTGTATGATGATCAACAGTAAACAACTTAGCTATTTTCAATGATACAATCATCCAAGACAATTCCAAATGACTTATAATGAAAAATGCTCTCCACACCCAGAGATAGAATTGATGGCATCTAAATGCAGAGTGAAGCATACTATTTTTCACTTTTTTCATCTGTCATTTCCATATGGGAATTATAACTGATTTATAACATGCTGAAAAGCTGATTGGATCTGTTTACTTATTTGAATACTGTGAAGAGTAGAGAAGTCTCTGGTCTGATTAAATTTTGAGAAGATTAAAAACTTAAGAAGGGAACTTGTTGTCTCCTTACACCTAAAAGATTGCTGTATTATATTAGCGCAGTATAGGGGTAGGGTATCTGTGGCCCTGAGGTCACATTTGGTCTTCTAGGTCCTTGGATGCAGCCTTTTGACTGAGTTTAAGATTGGCCATGGAAAGATAGACTAAAAAATAATTGGAAACTATGTAATTTAATCCTAAAAAATGATTGGGTCAAAGAACAAATCATAGAAACAATCAATAACATTCAAGAGAATGACAATAATGAGACAACATACCAAAACTTATGGGATGCAGCAAAAGCAGTTCTTCAGGGAAGTTTTATATCTCTAAATGCTTACATAAATAAAATAGAAAAAGAGGAGATCAATGAATTGGGCATACAACTAAAAAAAATAGAAAAAGAACAAATTAAAAATTCTCAATTAAACACCAAATTAGAAATATTGAAAATCAAAGGAAAAATTAATAAAATTGAAATTAAGAAAACTATTGAACTAATAAATAAAACTAAGAGCTAGTTTTATGAAAAAACCAATAAAATAGATAAATCTTTGGTTAATCTAATTAAAAAAAATAAAGAAGAAAAGCAAATTACTAGTATCAAGAATGAAAAGGGTGAAACTATCACCAAGGAAGAGGAAATTAAAACAACAATTAGGAATCATTTTGCCCAACTATATGCCAACAAATTTGACAATCTTAGTGAAATGGATATATATTTACAAAAATATAAATTGCCCAGGTTAACAGAAGAGGAAGTAAAATACTTAAATAACCCCATCTCAGAAAAAGAAATTGAACAAGTCATTGATGAACTCCCTAGGAAGAAATCTCCAGGGCCAGATGGATTTACATTTGAATTCTATCAAACATTTAAAGAACAATTAATTCCAATACCATATAAACTATTTGGTAAAATAGGTAAAGAAGGAATCTTACCAAATTCTTTTTATGATTTAAATATGGTGCTGATACCTAAACCAGGAATAGTCAAAACAGAGAAAGAAAATTATAGACCAATTTCTCTAATGAATATAGATGCAAAAATTTTAAACAAAATATTAGCAAATAGATTACAGCAACTTGTCACATGAATAATACACTATGACTAGGTAGGATTTATACCAGTAATGCAGGGCTGGTTCAATATAAGGAAAACTATCAGCATAATCCATCATATCAATACCAAAACTAACAGAAATGACATGATCATCTCAATAGATGCAGAAAAAGCCTTTGACAAAATACAACACCCATTCCTATTAAAAACACTAGAGAGCATAGCTATAAATGGAGTATTTCTCAAAATAATAAATAGCATCTATCTAAAATCTTCAGCAAGCATAATATGCAATGGGGACAAGCTAGAAGCATTTCCAATAAGATCGGGGGTGAAACAAGGATGTCCATTATCACCACTGTTACTCAACATTGTACTGGAAACGTTAGCTTTAGTAATAAGAGAAGAAAAAGACATTGAAGGCATTAGAATAGGCAAAGAAGAAACAAAGCTATCACTCTTTGCAGATGACATGATGTTATACTCAGAGAATTGCAGAGAATCAAGTAAAAAACTACTTGAAATAATTAACAACTTTAGCAAAGTTGCAGGGTATAAAATAAATCCACATAAATCGTTGGCATTTCTATATATTACCAACAAAGCCCAACAGCAAGAGATAGAAAGAGAAATTCCACTTAAACTTACTGTAGAAATTATAAAATATTTAGGAGTCTACCTCCTGAAACAAACCCAGGAACTCTATGAGCACAATTACAAAACACTTTTCATGCAAATAAAATCAGATCTAAATAATTGGAAAAACATCAGTTGCTCATGGGTAGGCCGAGCTAATATAATAAAAATGACAATTCTCCCTAAACTAATTTACTTATTCAGTGCCATACCAATCAAACTACCAAAAAACTATTTTACAGAGTTAGAAAAAATAATAACAAAATTCATTTGGAAGAACAAAAGGTCCAGAATATCAAGAGAACTAATGAAAAGAAATGCAAGGGAAGGTGGCCTAGCCAATCCAGATCTTAAATTGTATTATAAAGCAGCAATCATTAAAACTGCTTGGTACTGGCTAAGAAATAGAGTGGTGGATCAGTGGAATAGGTTGAGTATGCAAGACACCATAATCAATGACTATAGTAATATATTATTTGATAAACCCAAAGACCCCAGCTTCTGTGATAAGAACCCACTCTTTGAAAAAATCTGCTGGGAAAACTGGAAAAGAGTATGGCAGAAACTCAGCATAGACCAAAATCTCACACCATATACCAAAATAAAGTCAAAATGGGTACATGATTTAGATATAAAAGCTGATACTATAAGCAAACTGGGAGAGCAAGGAATAGTTTACCTGTCAGATCTATGGAGAACAGAAGAATTCATGACCAAACAGGAGATAGAGAACATTACAAAAAGCAAAATAGATAATTTTGATTACATTAAATTGGAAAGTTTTTGCACAAAAAAAGCCAATGCAACTAAGATTAGAAGGAAGGTAGAAAATTGGGAAATAATTTTTACAACCAGTCTCTCTGATAAGGGCCTCATTTCTAAAATATATAGAGAATTAAGTCAAATTTATAAGAATATAAGCCATTCCCCAATTGATAAATGGTCAAGGGATATGAACAGACAGTTCTCAGATGAAGAAATTAAAGTCATCTATAGTCATATGAAAAAATGTTTTAAATCACTATTGATTAGAGAAATGCAAATCAAAACAACTCTGAGGTACCACATCACACCTATCAGAATGGCCAACAAGACAAAACAGGAAAATGATAAATGTTGGAGAAGATGTGAGAAATTGGAACACTAATGCATTGTTGGTGGAGTTGTGAAATGATCCAACCATTTTTGAGAACAATTTGGAACTATGCCCAAAGGGCTATAAAAATGTGCATACCCTTTGACCCAGCATAGCACTTCTAGGGCTGTATCCCAAAGAGATCAAACAAATGGGAAAAGGACCTACATGTAGAAAAATATTCATAGCAGCTCTTTTTGTGGTGGCAAAGAACTGGAAATTGAGAGGATGCCCATCAATTGGGGAATGGCTGAGTAAGTTGTGGTATATGAGTGTGATGGAATACTATTGTACTATAAGAAAAGATGAACAGGGTGACTTCAGAAAAACCTGGAAAGACTTGTATGGTCTGATGCTGAGTGAAATGAGCAGAACTAATAGAACATTGTACACAATAACAGCCACGTTGTGTGATGACTGATATTGATAAACTTAACCCTTCCTGGCAATACAAGAACCTAAGTCATCTCCAGAGGCCTTGTGATGGAAAATGCTATCCACATCCAAAGAAAGAACTAAGGAAAACAAATTGCTATTTTTTTCTCTTTTTTTGAGTTCTGTTTACTTACAACATCACTAATGTGAAAATATGTTTAATATGAATGTAAATATATAACCTTTATCAGATTGTGCGCCGTCTTGGGGAGGGTGGTGGGGAGGAAGGGGGAGAAAAATTGTAAACTCAAAAACATATGGAAGTGATTAGTGATAAATCAAAATAAATTAATAAAATAAAAAAGGAAATAGATAAATAAATAAATAAACAAAAAAAATAGTTACGATAATGGGCATCCTTGTTTTTTTCTTGTCTTTATTTTCATCTTTTTTCCCTAGTGTTGAATTTGATTCACACCAACCCAGAGAGCCAAACAAAACTCAGTAAGTAGTATTTTAGTTGCCTCAAACCCAAAATGAGAGTTTGGTTAATGGAGATAATGCTGGTAGTTTTATATCTCTCTTTTATTCGTTCTTTACAATTTAGATACTTAGGTAGAGTTACAGACTTTTCACAAAAGTATATCATGAGAGATTTTCCAAATAGAAAGGGGACTCAAACCATTTCATGAGGATTTTCTTACTCTCTAAAACAGTTGTGCCCCTCTACATGCTACTGTGGTGTCCTTCCTAGCTTTGCTGCTTTTAGTCCCTCTAAACTCAGTCATTCTAGCTGTTGGATTGTTATGCACTCTGTATGGTGTTCCTACCTCTTTCCCAGAAAACAAGGACTGGTTGGGCCTTAATTGTTCTTATGATATTTGTGGGTTCAGTGAATAGCTAGCTTGACTATTCATATGTCATGGCATTTACACCATCACAAAATGCAAAAACAAAGAAACAAACAAACAAGCCTTCTATACCTCTTCCCTTGGTAGGCTTCTCTCTCAATGACTCTATCAAACTACTTGACCCCATCCCTGGTTACCATTTGTGGACAATCACACACAGAGAGGAAGTGAGGCAGATTCCATTGCTCTGCATGTAGTTTTCTCAATTTTTATTACATCACTTGGTCTTTAAAGACAGAAAAGATCTTCACCTAAGCAATTTTAACAAAAAGTTTGAGTTACCAAAAGAGAAATTTTACTACCTATAGTGCTTGTGCATTGGTATGTGTATTTGTGACAGTACAATTAATCTAAATGTGGGAACAAGACTAATCCCTGTGGTGCCATTTCTCCATTAGAGTTGATATGATTTTCTACTCACTTATCATTGAACCATAGGGTTCAATCAATCCTCAGTACTTCATTTTAGCAAGGAGCAATTGGTTATGTGGCACAAGTAAATTTTGGAGGGAAGACATGATTAATGGAAGGCTGACATGAGTGATACATTACATTAGGATGTTCTAGTGGGGAAGAACCCTGGTGACATAAATTGTTGAAAGTTGAGTAGGAGGTTCAGGCTAATCAGTAAGGGAAATTTATAAGAAAAATATGACTTTCTCAACTTTGCAATGTTGTCTACATCTGACTTGTATATCGAAGGAAATAAATCACTAGTGTGAAGAAGCAGAAAATTTAAGATCTCAGTGACTTTTAATGTTGCTACTTGCACCAGGAGATTCTCCACTCTTTCCTGAATTTCTTTAGTGCATCCTTCACATCCTTGTTCCTAAGACTGTAAATCCAGGGGTTTAGCATAGGGATGATTATGGTATAGATCACTGAGGACACTTTCTGTTCAATGATGTTGCTGGTTGATGCAGGCTGACAGTACATAAAAATAATGGAGCCATACAGGACAACCACAGATGCCAAGTGAGATCCACAGGTGCTGAAGGCTTTGGACCTGCCCTTAGCAGAATGGATCCTGAGGATGCTGGAGAGGATTAAAACATAAGAGATCAAGACAGGTAGAGTGGTTATCAATGATGTGATCACAACATGAAGTACCACCAAAAGCTCACTGATGTAGGTACTAGAACAGGAGAGCTTCAAAAGGGGAGAAATGTCACAAAAATAATGACTAATAACATTGTTTCCACAGAAGGACAGTCTGGCTAGACCACTTGTATGTGTAATGGCTCCAAAGATCCCCATAGTATACACTCCTACCACTAACAGGAAGCAGATATTCTGGGACATGGCACTGTTATAGGTCAGGGGTCTACAGATGGCAACATAACGATCATAGGCCATGGATGTCAACATGTAGCAGTCAGCAATAGCAAAAATAGAGAAGAAAAAGAACTGAGTCAAGCACCCTGAGTAAGAGATGATGTTCTTCTCTGATACAAAGCTCACCAGCATTTTGGGAATAATGACAGAGGAGTAGCAAAGATCAACAAAGGACAAGTTACTAAGAAAATAGTACATGGGAGCGTGAAGCTGAGAACTGATCCTGATAAGAAGGAGTAATCCCACATTCCCCATCATGGAGATAATGTATATTTGAAAGAAGAGTAAGAAGAGGGGGAGCTGCAGTTCTGGCTGGTCTGTTAATCCCATAAGGATAAAGTCTGTCACCATGGAATGATTCCCTGTAATCATTGTCCTTTGAAATTTCAGGTGGAAATCTGTGGAGATGGGAAAAAAATAGTGTTATTAGACAGAGATGACTATTTCCCAATGTCTGCTGACCTAAGATTCCATGAATGCTATAATTTCTTCTTGAACTCAACAGTAGCAGTAGACACTATTATCCACTTGTATTCATAAACTATTAATATAAATCTAGGTTATGACATTTAAGTCTAAGATTTGAAAGTAGCTTAAATATCCTATAATCTAATCAATACCGACACAATAATTTCTGTCTACTATAGAAACAAGTTAGATGAAATAAAGAGCTCCATCTAGTTAAGAAATCTCACAATAAGATGAAGATAGAACAAAATAATGGATATAATATAAAGTTAACTTAATTTTTTTTCTGGAGGACAGAATGATCAAATAGTATCATAAGCAAAAAAAGAAAACCTGAAAATTCCTCAGATGGAAAGATTTAGAAACAATAATTAAAAGTGTGACAGATCTAGAGGAGAAATCAAAGAGAGACAATTTAATGATTATTGAATTTCCTAAAAACTGTGAGAATCTAATTTCTACATTTCAGAAAACATAAACTAAGTGATAGCTTGATCATTTTCAATGGAAAATAATCCAAAATTCAACTCTTCAAGACACAAAAATATCAAACTTCAAGACCATAATAAAATGGAAATGATAATATAGCAGTTCAGACCAAAGGCACTATGAATATAATGAACACAGAGACCCATAGGAAGAAATAAATTTATACAAAATAAATTCCATAAGAAGAATCAGGAAAACAATATACATAATGATCACAACAATGTTTGAAAGAAACAAAAACATAAAATAATTGAAATTGAATGATGTGAAATTATAATGACCAAGTTTTCCCCAAAGAAGAAATCTGAGAAAGTGTCTTCTCACCTACTTTGAAAATGATGTAACTATGAGTATAGAACCAGGCTGAGTTTTTATTTGTTTAATTGAACTTTCTCTCCCTCTGTTTCTCTCTCTGATTTTTGTAACAAGTGATGGCTCTTTAAAAGGGGTAGGAGGAAGTGGTATCTTGCAAACTGTAGGTGATATAAAAGCAAATATTATCAACAAAATTTATTATAAAAACAAAGGCATCAATCATATTCTAAAAAAGCCAGTTCCATTTTATAATATTTTTCCAGAAAATTGTGAAATCACAGAAAAAGTAGAAATTAAATATTTTTAAAGTTTCTCTCCATTCCACACTTCAGAGAGCTGTACAGAGGTGTGAAG
The DNA here is from genome assembly GCF_900497805.2 of Vombatus ursinus. Lineage (NCBI taxonomy): Eukaryota > Metazoa > Chordata > Mammalia > Diprotodontia > Vombatidae > Vombatus > Vombatus ursinus. The sequence continues at coordinate 70,142 of NW_020954036.1, forward strand.
TCATTGCTGTGAAGGATTTCCAGGGACAAACAATAAGTAACTAATCTGTAAATTCTTTTATAATAATTCATGGAGCACAATGAAATTGGGTAACTTCTCCTCAGTCGCAAATTTAATATGTAACACAAGCAGGTTTGAACCTAGATTTTCATGACTCCAAAGCTGGTCCTCTATAACACTGTGCCTCTCATTTTGAAATTCTCATTGCTCCCATGAGAATAAAAGCTGAAAATTATTATCCTTTTTTTCTTTCTCATGGTTTTTCTTTTGCTCTGATTCTTCTTTCACAGCATGAGTAATGTGGAAATATGTCTAATATGATTGTACATGTATAGCCTATCAGATTGCATGCCATGTTGTGGGGGGACAGAGGGGGGACAAAAATATTTGGAACTCAAAATCTTGTAAAAGTGAATGTTGAAAACTAAAAACAAAATAAAAGTATTTCAGCTCAAAAATAATATAAATCTTCCAAAAGAAAAGAATTGAAGTTGAAATGATCACTTTTCTTGACTATTACAAAAGCATTTTATTTGTCTTTCCTCCTGATCTCTCTCTCTCCCCTCTAATGAATCCTTCATATCACATCCAGAATAAACTTCCTAAGTATAGACTTGGTCAGGTTGTTACTCTTCTCAAATGTCATTAGTGACTTTATAGTGTATATTAAGCAAATTTCAGCTACCACTGTCTGTCAATCAAGGTCATCCACAACTTGAGGCACTTACTTTTCCAAGTTAATTCCATATTCCCTGCTATGTGTTCTAAAATTCATTCATTCTTTTACTCCTTCATTTGACAAAAAAATATTCAACAGCTGGTATTTTTAAAACACAGGTGATATTATTGAAATTTATATGACATAGTGTCTAAATCAAAAAGTTTTTATTAAGCACCTACTCTGTGCCAGGCACTGTGTGTGCTAGGACATGGAGATATAAGTGATGAAGAAAGAAACAATCCCTACCTGAAAGGAATCAGTATTGTACCTCATAAGTTTTCAGTCTAGTAGGGGTGAAAGTCATTGAATAAACCTGGTTTCTTAGAATGACCTTGGGTGAAGAACCTGGATTCAAATCATAGTCCTACTACTTACTACCTGTGGGACATTGGACAATTAATTAGTCTCTAAGAGCTTCAGTTTCCTCAACTGTAAAATACAGAGCTGAATAATATGAGCTCCAAATTTCTTTCCAGCTCTAATTTTATCTTACAACAACCTAATGAAATAAAAAATATATAAAAGTGATGTTTCTAAGATTATTCTTTAACTCAGATAACTTATGATAGACAAAGACTTTCATCACATTAGCATGAATATCTCAGCCCTCAGTTATCTCCTCTTAAGCTGATCATGATGTATAAATACAGCCATAAACCTATGTAAGATCAATAAACTTCTCAAACCCAGTCCCTCCCCTTTGTCATGTTAACATGTACATCAATTCTTCAGAAAGCTGTAATTCCATCACTTTGTTTACCTCTTTCAGTGACTAAGATTACAGATGTGAGAAATGAATATTTCTCTTATATTTGATAACTAATTATTCAATCAGTACCAAGGTTTTTCCCATTTTCTACTTCCTCATCCAGAAACCAAGTAGCCTGGGTAATCTCTCTTAAAAATTTGCCCAGGCCAAGATCTAGTCAGACAGTAAAAGAAGTTCCAAGTTTGGACTAATGGGTTTATTCCTGCTCATTGGGTTTGCTCAGACAGGTCTAGGGAAATGTTGATTCCCCCTTTTGTCAGACAGGTGATATGGAAATGGATAAATCTCTTTGACCAAGATTTGGGTACCCAATCACATACTCCAAGACCCTCATTTTAATATAGTCTACCATCAATTCTGTTAACCAATCTGAGTTGATTGGTACCCATCAGGAACATATGGTCTTTGAAGGGCATATTTAAGCCCACCAACATGAGGGGGTCTTTGGTCTAAGAGAGAGGGCCAAATGGCCATCCTTTTATTAATAAGTATGCTGGTCTTATTAATAAAATTGTTCAATTACCCAGAAATTGTGTCTTTCAGAATTTTTTAATTGTCATACAGTCTCTTTTTAATTGAGACCTGTGATGGGAAAGTTATTCAACATCATAAAGTGAAACATGCAGGTAGCATAATCAAATACCTTTTAATATTGATTTTTATAAAATAAAATATTTTAATATTTCTTTATTTCCTAATTTCATTGACTATTTCTCCCCTCCTCAGAGTAATTCTCTTTGGATAGCTTTTGGAAATCTCTTTTCTTTTGAGTATATTGAGAAGATGAAATGTGTCATTCGAGGAATATTAAGTAGACCATTATCACTGTATCAAAGAGCTTGTGTTAGGGTATAAGTATATGTATATTGGAGTTGGGGCAGGTTATGAAAGCCTTCAAATATCAAAGGGAGAATTTTATATATGATTCTGGAAGTGATAGGGAATCACAAGAGTTTGTTGAGTAGGGAGGTGATATGGTCAATTTTAGGAAGATCACTTTGACAATGGGGTGGTAGATGAAATGAAGTGGAAATACTTGTGACAAGAAGACCAATTAATGGACTTTTGCAACAGTTTGGGGGTGAGATGATGAAGACCTGCAACAGGGTGGTGAAAGAGAGAGAAGAGGGGATGTGTGTTAGAAGTTACAAAAGTAAAATTTACAGGCGTTGGCAAAATACTGGATATAGGAATAAGGAAGATTGAGGAGTCAAGGATGAAATCTATGTTGTGAGCATTGGTGTCTAGAAAGATAGTGGTGCCCTTAAGAGAGAAGGTTTGTTTGTTTGTTTGCTTGTTTGTTTTTCAGAAAAATAAATGGTTTAAACCAGGTCACATCCAAGGATTGATGCAAGAATTTTTTTCACAATTATACATCTCAAGCAACTCATGTGTCTTTTCTGAAAACTGGCTCCATTCTGATCAATCAGTCATTGTTTCCATGTTCCTTTGATTGTTTACAGATCCTTGGGGAAAGTGGGACATCTCCTCTTGTAATTTCAGGGAATTGTGCCTCTTCACTTTCCCCCTTCCAATGAGGAAGGTCCCTAATATTTCCTATAATTGGAAATCAGATTATCAAATTGTGTATACTGGTCAATTTTTCTCTTTTCATTAATTGGTGCTATTTGATTCATTTTTAATGCATAAAAATGGATCTCACCCTGCATTCTGGGTCCAGTGCCAAAGATGAAGAGGCCTTGTCCCAGTTTATTGAGCATGTATATATATATATATACTATATACTCTATATACTTATAAACTTGTATGTTTTTTTTCCCTCAGCAACGCAGTGATGGACACAGAGAACTATGTCTCTCTGTGATCCTACCATTCGGGGTTCACTTACTCCCAAGGGTAGGACAAGCAAGCATTCAAGTTCTCTGCAAGGTGTAAATTTTGTGTCCACTTTTGTTTCTGCCTTGTAGTGGTTTTAAACCTTCACAGTAACTGGTGTGCCTTGATATCTACAAAATAAACACCAACTTGCCAAGGAGAGCAGGAATTTTGTCATTAAAAATAAAAAAAAAACTAACAATATAAAATGCCCCTAGTTATGCTAACTGCTTATTTCTCACTAGGTTCCAGACATAGAAGAAAAAGGAGGGTGGATGAGATAAGCAAGTGATACCACTCTTTCTCTCCATCATCTTAGCATGTATAGGGAAGGGCAGAGAAAGGGGTTTCCTTCTAGTCTCATCTCATTAAGTTAAAACAAATCATCAGTGTATGTCTCAGACATCCTTAGGCCTACTTTTTAGTTCAGGCATATGAAATTTGGTTACTTGCCTTATTCCTGTCAGAATTAGGAGAGTCAGTGCACTGATGATGATTTTCCTCAATCTCTTGTAATGTGAAAATGATTCGTAAAGGTTATTGACACAGCAATTGTCAACTGACAGGATTTTGATGATGATTCTTCAAGGGTGGGATTGTTGGAAATTTCTGAAAAAGTAGAAGATAAAATAAATAAAACAAAATAAAAATTTAACAAACTACCAGGTAGAAGCATGAGAAGAAACCACCTTTTCTCTGAGCTGTTTAGTTCTAGGTGAAGAAGGATTTTTATTTGTCCAATGAATATCTGAAAGAAAATTTCTCCGAGAAAATGAATGAGAACAGCTGGTCTTTCAATCTTTCTTTACTTCAGAGCTTGGTCTCCCTGGGAAAGAGGCAATTGCATGGAGTATGTCTGTCACTAATTAATGACATTCCCATTAGCATTTCTGATGTCTACAGAAGAACTGAACCCCTTTGCTGGTAGGATGAACAGGGATCATGGTTAAGTGTGGAGGTGAAGGTACTGGAGTTAGGAAAATACCAGAGAATCTCCCTAGACATTTCTGTGGGCTGTTCCCTCAGCTCACTGTTCTCCTGATTTCTTTCACCTTAGAAACTGAGAGTGTTTTCCTACAGAGCATAATATTTCCTATTCTTTAAACATACCCCTACTCTTTGCTTCACAATTAAGTTCAACTGTTTGGGTTTTCCTATCTTTTCTACTATTATCATAAAAAAATCTTCAAATAAGCCCAATATTTCTTTTTAGATAAACTTGCTCAATTAAATATAATTCAGCAAGTATTTATTAAGCATCAATCATACATGAAGACAATATGGATATTGAAAAGGAGGTAATAAGTATTTTCTAGCAATGTGCTATACCCTTTTACAAATATTATCTTATTTAATCCTCACAATAATCCTGTGAGTTAGGTGTTGTCATTATTCCTATTTTACAGTTGAAGAAGTTGAAGTGGGCATAAGTTGAGAGGTTAAGGACCCTTGTCACACTCCTGATGTCTGAGTCCAAATTTGAAGTGAGGTCTTCCTGATTTCAGACCCAACACTATATCCACTGCCCCACCAACTGCATAAAGACAAAAGCAAAAAAACTTTATTTGCAATGAGTTTACTTTCTTTTTTCTTTTGGATTTAGAAAAAATAATTAATTAATTTTTGGTTTTCAACATTCATTCCCAATACATTTTGAGTTTTATTAGTTAAATAGTTTTCTTAATTTCTATTTTTTTAATCTTTCCTTTGATTTTCAGAATTTCTAATTTGATATTTAATTGGGGATTTTCAATTTATTCTTTTTCTAGTTTTTTCGGTTGTATACCCAATTCATTGACCTCTTCTTTTTCTATTTTATCCATGTAAGCATTTAGAGATGTAAAACTTCCCCTAAGAACTGCTTTTGCTGGATCCTATAAATTTTGGTATGTTTTCTCATTATTGTCATTCTCTTGGATGAAATTATTGATTGTTTCAGTGACTTGTTGTTTGATCCACTCATCCTTTAGCATTAGATTATTTAGTTTCCCATTAATTTTTAATCTCTATTTCCATTGACCTTTATTGCATGTAATTTTTATTGCATCATGATCTGAAAAGGATACATTTAATATTTCTGCCTTTCTGCATTGGATTGTGAGGTTTTATGCCCTAGTACATGGTCAATTTTTTTGTATATGCCATGTATTGCTGAGAAGAAGGCATGTTCCTTTCTGTCCACATTCAGTTTTCTCCAGGGGTCAACCATATTTAACTTTTCTAAAATTTTATTCATCTCCTTAACTTCTTTCTTGTTTATTTTGTGGTTAGATTTATCTAGTTCAGAGAGGGGGAAGTTGAGGTCCCCCACTAGTATAGTTTTGCTATCTATTTCTTCCTGTATCTCCCTTAACTTCTTTAAGAATTTGGATGCATTAATACTTGGTGCATATATGTGTAGTAGGGATATTACTTCATAGTCTATGGTATCTTTTAGCAGGATATAGTTTCTTTCCTTATCTTTGTTAATTATATCTATTTTTGCTTTTGCTTTGTCTGAGATTAGGATTGCTACCCCTGCTTTTTTTTTTTTTTTTACTTCAGCTGAAGCATAGTATCTTCTGCTCCAGCCTTTTACCTATACCCTATGTGTATCCTTCTCCTTCAAATGTATTTCTTGTAAACAACATATTGTGGGATTATGGTTCTTAACCCATTCTGCTATCTGTTTCCTTTTTATAAGGGAGTTCATCCCATTCACATTCACCATTATGATTAATATCTGTGTCTTCTTCTCCATCCTATTCCCCTGATCCATTTATGCTTTTCTCACTCCTTTCTCAGTTTCCCTCCTCAGTAGAGTTTTGCTTTTATCCATCACCTTCCTCAGTCTGACCTCCCTTCTATTAAATCCATTCCTTTTCTTTTCCATTTCCCCTCCTACTTCCTATAGGGTAAGTTAGATTTCTATACCAAACTGATTATGTTATTCCTTCTTTGAACCAAATCTGATGAAAGGAAAGTTCAAATAATACTCATCTCCTTTCCTTTTTTCCCTCTACTGTATTAGGTTTTTGTGCCTTTTCATGTGATATAATTTACCCTTGTCTGTCTCTTTCTTTCCTCTTCTCCCAGTATAATCCCTTTTCACCATTTAATTAGATTTTTTACCATCACCTCAAAGTCAACTTATACCTATGCCCTCTGTCCAAGTATACCACTTTTAAATGTCATAACATTACAGTTCTCAAAAGTTACAAGGGCCATCTTCCCTTGTAGGGATGTAAACAGTTTACCTTTATTAATAACATGTTATTGTGTTTTTTTCTTTCCTGTTTGCCTTTTTCATTAGGAAGGCTTGGAAGTCCCCTATTTCATTGAATGTCAATCTCCTCCCCCGAAAAATTATGCACAGTTTCACTGAGTAGTTGATTCTTGGTTATAATCAAGCTCCTTTACCTTATATCATATTCCAAGCCCTCCAATCTTTTCATGTAGAAGTTGCAAGGTCCTGCGTAATCCTGACTGTGGTTCCATGATATTTAAATTGTTTATTTTTGGCTGTTTGTATTTTCTCTTTCATCTGGTAATTTTGGAATTTGGATCCAATATTCCTTGGCATTTTCAATTTAGGATCTCTTTCAGGAAGTAATTGGGAGATTCTTTTGATGACTAATTTACCCTCTAGTTCTAGGACCTCAGGGTAGTTTTCTTTGATGATTTCCTGAAGGATGTTGTCAAGGCACTTTTTTTTCATCATGGTTTTCATGTAGAGCAATAACTTTTAAATTGTCTCTCCTGGATCTGTTTTCCAGGTCAGTTGTTTTACCAATGAGGTATTTTGTGTTTTCTTCTATTTTTTCATTCTTTTGTTTCTGTTTGACTGATTCGTCATATCTCATAGAGTCATCAGCTTCCACTTGCCCCATTCTAATTTTTAATAAGTTGTTTTCCTCTATTAGATTTTGTATCTCCTTTTCCATTTGGCCCATTTTACTTTTTAAGGAGTTCTTCTCATCAGTGAGTTTTTGTGCCTCCTTTTCCACTTGGTCAATTGTACTTTTTAAAAACTTGTTTTCTACAATTAATTTTTGTCCTTTTTCCAAGCTATTAACCCTCCCTTGCATGTGTGCCATTTCTTTTCCCAATTTTTCTTCTACCTTTCTTATTTGACTTTTAAAATCCTTCTTGAGCTGTTCCAAGAAGGTTTTCTGGGCTTGAGACCAGTTCATATTACTCTTTGAGGTTTCAGATGTGGGTATGTTGATAACATTGCTCTCTTCTGAATTTTCGTCTTGATTTTCCCTTTCCCCATAATAAGAATCTATGGCCACTATCTGTTTCTGTTTTTTGTTCATGGTGTTTGCCAATTTCTTTCTTTTTTGGGGGGGGTGGGCTTAGGCAATGGGGTTAAGTAACTTGCCCAGGGTCACACAGCTAGTAAGTGCTATGTGTCTGAGGCCAGATTTGAACTCAGGCCCTCCTGAATCCAGGGCTAGTGGTTTATCCTCTGTGCCACCTAGCTGCTCTCTTATTTCTTAACTTTAGAAAAAAGTTGAGCTCTCCTGCTGGAGTGAAAGGGGCACTTCACCAAGCTTCCTTTTCTGCTCACCCAGGCCTTGCACTTGAATATTTGGCTCCTGATCACCCAAGGCTTGCACAGGAATGTTTTACTGCTGGTGGATGTCTGTTGGCCTGGAACTTTGCCTCCTGGAGTTGTGTTTCTCAGGGTTGTGCTTAGGCACTGTGTGATTTGGCTACTGGAGAACATAGTCACCTGTGGTGATTTTCCAAGCTGGTGTCTACCAGTTCCACTGCCTCTATTGAGGCTCTTGGTGAGGGGGTGGGATCCTGGTCTTGGCACTTGCCTGTTCCACCAACCTGTGTCTCAGGATCTCCCCCTGGTCTGCTGGGATGGGGCTTGTAGCTGGCTTGCTGGGACACCTCCAGTCCTGTATTGTTTTCCCTCCCTGAGAGTGAGAGGGCCTTTCCCATTAATCACCCAAGCTTCCTGTACTATAAGCCTGCTGTGCCCTGTCTTTTTTCTGGCTCAGGGTTTTTCCTAGGTTGATATTATCTGGGCTTTCAGAAGTCAATATGGGAGGGTGAGAGCAATTTACTTCTTACTCCACCATCTTGAGGAGTTTACTTTTTACTAAGGAAAAAGTATGTGACCATAGGTAAATATGAAATAATCTAAGGAGGGGAAGAATATGGTGATTTGGAATACTTCATATCTTTGTGTGTCATTCAATGAAGCTTAATTCAACAAGCATTTCTTAAGGACTTAATAGGTATGAAGTTCTGTATTATGTATTAGGGGAGCTAATCAAAATCCTCTTTGGCTCCAATTGATTTTGTCTAATGATTCTTGTTAAAGGGGAAGAATATTGAAGAGGCCTTTAGGTTTTTTTTGAACAAAGTCAAATAACTTAGAATCATTGCATGACAATCAGAGAAATGGAAGGGCTCATAAAAGTGATCTTGTTCACCTCTCCAAATTCATGACCACAATCACCGTAATTCTTGTGTGAGAACAAAGCCTCAAAGTAATTTAAGGTATAATATGCAAGTTCAACTGGGAATAAGGAAGGATGAGGACACAAGTATGGAATGGGAGTTCCTGTGGGGGACAGAAACTGACATCAGCAGTGACAGAAAACAAAGGCATGTATTTCCCTTAGCTAAAATATGGTTCATGGTGAGACCTTGTTGTTGTCCTTCGTTGTCAGAGAGGGCCAAAATGATATCACTATGTTAGAATCAAGTTACAGTGAATCAGACTCTGGCTGATCAGAACAATACAAGCTTGAAGTGTTCTACCATATGTCTATCACAAACAGTCCATGTGAACATTTGGGTTGGATTCTCTAAATTTGAAATCTCATTTATCTTGAACTGCTTCAATTCTGCTGTGCTCAGAGATTGCAGCACCTTCTTAGATGAGGGTACACCATACTTGGCAGTCCTGTGCCAGTTTCACCTATGATATATAATCAGTTGCAAAGTTCTTCACAGAGACCTTGAGAGTGTCCCTGTATTGATTCTTCTGACTACCATGTGACTGTTTGCCCTGTGTGAGTCCTCCATAAAATAGTCTTTTTAGAAAGTGTATGTTTTGCATTTGAACAATGTGGCCAGCCTATCATAGTTGTGCTCTCTGTAATAGAGTTTGAATGATTGGCAATTTAGTTTAAGAAATGACTTCAATGTCTGGTATCTTATCCTGCTAGGTAATCTTCAAAAACTTCCTCAGACAATTCAAATGGAAGCGATTCAGTTTCCTAGCGTGGCATTAGAATATAGTTCAGGTTTCATTATTGTATACATCATTGTATAATAATGAGGTCAGCACAATGGCTTGTTGACCTTTAGTTGGTAATCAGTCCAATACTTCTCTCCCACCCTTTCTTTTAGAGCCTCCCAACATTGAGCTAGCTCTGGCAAAGTTTGCATCACCCTCATCAATGCATGCATCTCTTGAAAATATACTGCTAAAGTAAGTGAACTTATCCACAGCATTCAAAACTTCTCCATTTGCTGTAAGCAATGTTTCCATATATGGATGGTGTGTTTCTGGCTGATGGAGCACTTGTGTTTTCTTGGTGTTGTTAAGCCAAAATTAGCACAAGTAGCAGATAGTTGATCCATACTTTCTTGCATCTCAGTTTCAGAGGCTGCATTGAGTGCACAATCATCTGCAAACGAAAATCACGCCCCAACTCTCCCTCTATTTTGGTCTTGGCTTTTAGCCTTTTCAAATTGAAGAATTTACCATGAGTTCAGTAGTTTACCTTGATGCCATGTTCATCCCCATTGAAGGCATTTGACAACATGGCTTGAAAAATGATGCTAAAAAGCATGGGAGCAAGCATATAGTCTTGTTTCATTCCCTTGGTGACTGGGAAAGAATGAGAGCATCATCCATTATTCAGAACCTGGGCAAGCATACCATTGTAAAACTGACATACAATACTGATGGACTTCTCTAGGAAACAAAATTGTAATGTAATTTTTCATAAGTTCTCATGACTGACTATATCAGAGGCCTTTGTCAGATCTACAAACACTGTCAACTGACCTCTGTTCTGCTCTTGGCATTTCGCATGGAGTTGTTGGCATCAAACACCATATCAACCATTCCTTGGCCCTTTCTGAAGCCACACTGGTTCTCAGGTAGATGACCATCTTCCAGATGAAGGATCAGCCTATTGAGGAGGAGTCTGGCCAGATTCTTTCCAACAATGACTAAGATAGTGATTGTCACCCTGTGATTGTCACAAGACAACCTATTTCCTTTACCATTATAGAGATAGACAATGGAGGTATCCTTGAACTCCTAGGGGATAACCTCTTCTTGGCTTATAACCTAGGAAATTTCAGTCAATTTTTGTATGAGCAATGAAATTTCACCCCCACCTTGTAAATCTGAGATAGAATAGAATCAGCATCAGTTGTTTTGCCACATGAAAGGAGCCTAATGGCATTCAAAACCTCTTCTTCAGTTGGAAATTCAGCTAGGGAGGTAAATTGGCAATGGCTTCAGCATTGGCTGAAGATGGTCTGTTGAGGACACTTTGGAAGTGTTCAGCCCATCTTTCTAGGATGATGTCCCTATCACTAATAATTGTGATTCTATCAGCACTAAGTACTTGAGGTGCACCATAGGCTTTGGTCCATAAATAGCCTTTAGGGCATCAGAAAAGTGCTTTGGATTGTTATATTTATTGTCATATTGGGTTGTTATGATCAGCACAAAACTGAATTTCATCTACCTTCTTACTAAGTCAAGAATCCTGCATCTTTCTAAGCTTCACTTGTACTTTACTTTGGATAAAATTAAATTCTCCCTTCTTAGAGATGGATGTACTATCCTGCCAGTAAACTCTGTAGAGTTCTTGTATTTCACTTAGTAGCTTCTGAATTTCCCCATCATTTTTGTCAAACCAGTCTTGACATTTGTGAATGTTTTGACCCAGAGGAGCAAATGCAGTACTGTACACCAAGTCTTTGAAAGCTGCCCACTCCTTTTCTGCTCACTGTTGCCAGTTGGAGGTTGGCTCAACTTTCCCTCCAAGTTAGCAACAAACTGTTCCCACTAAGAGAAGAGCTCTACTCAGTTGACATTAATTCTTCTAGTAATCATTTTCCTTTAGGGCCACTGCTCTTGTTGAATGGGAATATTTAGCTTAGATAGGCTGTTTATGATCAGTCCAGCATTCTGCATCACACATTGCCTTTGTCACTCTCACATCATGTCTGTCTCTTCTCCTTACAATCACATAGTCTATTAAATGTCAACGTTTGCTGTGAGGGAGGATTCATGAAGTTTTGTTGCTTTTAGGTGAAAGGAAGGCAGTGTTAGTGTTGCAAAGGTCATGAGATGAACAAATGTTCAGTAGAAAGTGACCATTGCTGTTACTGTTTCCAACTCCATTCCTCCAAAGCACTCACTGCCATATCTGGTAGTCTGAGCCTACTCTAGCATTAAAGTCATCCAGAATTATAAACTTGTACTTTTTTGGCACATTGGTAGTAAGGGTCTCTAGGTCTTCATAAAATTTTTCTTTGACGTCATTAGGGTTCATCATGGTGGGAACATAAGCACTGATGTTGGTGGCATGGTGTTTTCCTGCAAGTGGCAATCACATTGTCATGAGTCTGTCATTCCCTGCTTTTGGTAGGCGTGTAAGCTTGCTGGCTAGATTAATGCAACGTCTATACCAGCTTCATGGCATTCCCCTTAACTGTGGCCACTCCAGAAAAATGTGTATCCACTTCCAACTTCAGTAAGGTGGCCTTCATTTATCAGCCTTCTTTCACTCAGGGCTATGATTTGGATGTAATACCTGCTGAGTTCTCTCACAATAAGAGCTCTTCATCTTTCAGGTCTATGGGCTTTTGTGTTGTCTACAAGTGTGCACACATTCCATGTACCAATAGTGAATGAAATCATCTTTGCAGAAGTTTTTGTACAGATTTCATTTCAACTGAAGAATGAGATCCCTACCTGACATGGTAATCAGGCCAGGGTTGGATAAGCAGGCATTTTTTAGGAAAATTTTCTAGCACCTTCCTCACATCAGGTGGTGAGAAGTACAATCCTTGAAAGGCTATTCAGGCAGTCAGGGGGCTTCTGAATCCCACTGCTGCTTCCAGTGAGAAGATGACTCTATGGACTGCACCACTTGTGTGTGGGGTTGTGACTATAGCTCTAACTGTATCAATACCTGATGCTTCATCACTTGCCTGTCACCATAGGACTTTGAGACAGTAAAAGATGGTAAAATGGCAAAGGTGATGCCTTTTGATTCATATATAAATTGAATTTAAATGAGGCAGAGTTGCACAAAGATGTCAATCTCACTCTCTCTTCCAGAATCATCACAGTTCAATGGCAGGACAGATCCAAGATGACTGGTTATGGCTTAAGAAGCAGTGGATGACCTTGGTAAATTTGATGTCTAACCAAGCTCTAAGCACTCCACATCATTTACTTCAACAGCCTTTATGGTTATTGGAACAAATTTTTCTCATTCACCCATTGCATAGGGGAAGTCTTCACATGTTTAGGGTAGATTTAACTCATTGATGGGTTGGAGACTCCTTGGTTGCCCTTAACCTGGTTTAGCCCGTGGTTTACCAGGATGTGGCTGCTGTGCGTGCTACACCTTCTTGGAGCTACAAGTGAGAATTAGGGAGACATGAAACATGGAAATCAGCCCTGAATATCAGGGCTCAGCAGCTCTCACACCAGAAGTACTAGTCTTCCCTGAACACACACTACACCCCTCAGGGAGACCTAGTCTGGAGGGCAGTCTCTAATATCTAGGAAGAAATAGAAAGAGTCAATATTCTAATGATCTTTAGATTTCCTGTTTCCTATGTGGACCTTGAAAGCATTCTGTCCTTTACTACTTTCATTAGTGCATCCTTCACATCCTTTTAACTCAGGCTGTAGATCAAGGTGCTCAGAATGAGGATCACTGTGGTATAAAACACCGAGCCTACTTTCTTCTAAGCCATTGGTGGAAATTGATACAATGGTGATGGAACCATAGAAAACAGAAAGAGCTGCCATATGGGAGCCAAAGATGCTGAAGGCTTTCTAACAGCCCTTTGTAGACAGTATGTGAGAGATACTCAGAAGAATGAAATGGTAAAAGATTAAGATGGGCAGAGTTGCAGCCAACAAATTAAATCCACTAGCAACCATCACCAAAAGTTCATTAATTTAGGTTCTGGAGCATGAGAGCCTCAGAAGGCGGAGAACATCATAGAAGTAGTAATGGATAGTGTTATGTGCACAAAAGGACAGTCTGGCTAGACAAATTGTATGAGCAATGGCCACACTGCCCTTGCCCTGTGTTGGGCACACACTTGCCTCCAGCAAGGAGCAGACCCATGGCATTGTGGTGACATTATAAAACAGGGTTCTACAGATTGCAACATGATGATCATAGGCCATAGATGTGTGCAAGTAAAATTAAGCAATCTCAAGAAGAGAAAGAAAAAGAACTTGATAGGAGATAATATTATTCTCTGAAACAAAGTTCTCCAAAGTTTTGGGTGTAATCACAGAAGAATAGCAAGATGTAGGAATGGCACACTACTGAGGAAATATTACATGGGACTATAAAACTGAGAACTGACTCAGAGTAATAAAATGAAGTCTACGTTCCTTACCATGGAGACTAAGTAGATTTCTAAGAACAAAAAGAAGAGTGATATCTGGAGCTCTTTTTGGTTGGTTAAGCCCAAGAAGATAAATTCTTCCATACTGATGTTATTTCCCATTGCCTTTCTCCTCTAATAATTAGGTTGGAAACATTCAGATATGCTAGAGAAAGTCTTAATAAACAAAAATGATTTCTGTATTCTATATCTCTATCACTTTGTCTTTCTGTCTCTGTCTGTCTCTGTCTCTGTCTCTTTGTCTTCCTCATTTTGTATTATGGGAATTTTTACAGGAAAGCTTATTAATTTAAGAACACATCAGTACAGAAAACTGGTCATTTGACATCTTTTCAATCAGAATCTTTTTAAAGATAAGGATTAAACTGAAAAAGCTTTGATTAAGGACCAATGCAAAGAACAATGAAGAAACAATTATGATTTTTAAAAGGTAAAACAACAACAACAATCTAGAATAAAGTCAGAGTGAATTTCTGGGTATAAAAAGGAGAAATATTTTGTAGTTCAGTTGACAAGAAGTCTCACCAGATCATCATATTACAAAAGACAGTAGGGGGCAGAGCCAAAATGGTGGAATAAACTCAGTATTTGACCAAAACTGCTCTGAAAATTAGAAAATATTTTGGCAGAAACTCGATATATACTGAAAAATGCTCTCCACATCCAAAATCTCAAATCATTCACCAATGGAAACTCAAAATAGGTACATGATTTAGATACAAAGGGTGACACCACAAGCAAATTAAGAGAGTATGAGATAGTCTACTGTCACAACTATGGATAAGAGAAAAATTTATGATCAAACAAGAAATAGAGAAATATAAAATAGATAACTTTAATTATGTTGTTAAAAAGTTTTTGCACAAATAAAATCTATGCAACCAAGATTAAAAGGAAAGCAGAAAGTTGGGAAAAACTTTTTAGAGAAAGAGTCTCTGATAAAAGTCTCACTTCTTAAATATATAGAGAACTGAGTCAAATTTATAATAACACAAGTCATTCCTTAATCAATAAATGGTCAAAGGATGAGAACAAACTTTTATTGAAAAATCAAAGCTACTCATAGTCATATGAAAAAAATACTCTAAAACATTAGAGATATGCAAATTAAAATGACCCTGAACTATCACCTCACACCTATCAGATTGGCTAATAGATGTTAGAAGTGATTTGGGAAAATCAGGATGCATACATTGTTGGTGGAGTTTTGAACTGATCCAATCATTCTGGAGAGCAATTTGGAATATGTTAGAGGGCTATAAAACTGTGAATACCCTTTCTGCAGTAATATTACTACATCTCTGTCCCAAAGAGATTTTTAAAAAGGAAAAAAAGGACCTATTTGTAAAAAAATATTTTTAGCAACTTTCTGGTGGCAAAGAATTAGAAATTGAGGGGAAGTCCATCAGTTGGGGAATGACTGAGCAAGGTGTGGCATATGATTGTGATGGAATATTATTATACCATAAGAAATGACACACAGGATGCTCTCAGAGAAACCTAGAAAGGCTTACAGGAACTGATATAAAGTGAGGTGAGCAAAACCAGGGCAACGTTGTACACAGTAACAACAATATTGTACTGTGATCAACATAGCTATTCTCAATAATACAATCATCCAAGACAGTTCCAAATGACTTATAATGAAAAATGCTCTCCACTCCCAGAGAAAGAATTGATGGAGCCTGAATGCAAATTGAAGTATAATATTTTTTCACATTTTTTGTCATTTGTCATTATCATATGAAATTCTGGTGGGATCTCTTTACTTACTTGAATACTATGAAGAGTAGAGAAGTTTGTGGTCTGATTAAATTTTAAGAATGCGAAAAGTTTTTGTTTATATGGAAGTTAGAAAAAATAAAATAAAAACTAAATGTAAAAAAAAAGGAAATGTGATTAAGAAGAAGGTGAGGATCTGTGGAATAAGTGCTATGTTGTCTTTTTGACCCCTAAAATACTGCTTACCATCGTACCCAGAACCATTACCTTGGAGATTTCATTTAATTTGATTTAATCAAAATTAATTTGGTATAATCAAAATTTTAGATCCTATAATGCCCTCTATCTCTTGTTTGGTCATAAAAAATTTCCCTTATCTGACACATAAAATGTTCTATGTTTCCTTGGTTTATGATATCCCCCTTTATGTTCCAAATCATGTGCCCAGTTTGACCTCATATTGGTATATGGTGTGAGATGCTGGTCTACACTTAATTCCAGACAAATTGCTTTCAAGTTTTCCCAGAAATTTTTGTCAAATACTGATTTTTGTATCAAATTTTTAGATCTTTGGTTTTGCCAAATGCTGGAGTAGTATAGTCATTTACTACTGTGCACCATGTTTCTATTCTATTTTATGGATCCACTACTCTATTTCTTAGCCAGTACCAGATTATTTCAATGATGACTACTTAAAAATATAGCTTGAATTCTAGTACTGCTGAGTCACCTTCCTTCACATTTTAAAATATTGATGCCTTTGATATTCTTGACTTTGGTCTTCCCAATGAATCTTATGATTTTTCAAACCTCCATAAAATAATTTTCTGGTAGTTTTAATGTTATGGAACAGAAGTAAATTAATTTAGGTAGAATTGTCATTTTTCTTATATTGGCTCAACCTGTTCTTGAGCAATTAATATTTCTCCACTAGTTAAAATTTGACATTATTTTTGCGAACAGTTTTGTAATTGTGTTCAAACAGTTCCTGGGTTTGTCTTGGCAGGCAGACTCCTGAGTATTTTATTTGTTTGCAGTTATTTTAAATGTAATTTCTCTTTCTACGTCTTTCTCTAGACTTCACTGTTAATATATACAAATGCTGATGGTTTATTTTATATCCTATAACTTTGCTGAAGTTTTTAATTATTTCAACTAGATTTTTAGTTGATCCTGTAGGATTCTCTAAGTATACCATCATATCATCTGAAAAGAGTGATAGTTTTGTTTTCTCATTGCCTATTCTAATTCTTTTAATTTCCTTTTCTTCTCATTGCTATAGCTAGAGTTTCTAGAACAATACTGATTAATATGGGTAAAAATGGACATCTTTGTTTCACACTTGATCTTATTGGAAAAACTTCTAGCTCATGCCCATTATAAGATAATACTTGATGATAGTTTTAGAGAGAGGCTACTTGTCATTTTAAGGTAAGTTCCATTTATTCTTATATTTTCTAATATATTTTTCATATTTTCTTTTTAACAGAAATGAGTGTTGTGTTTTAGAAAAAGCAACTAATGGATTTGTTGAAATAATCACATGATTTTTATTGTCTATGCTATTGACATGGTTAATAATGCTGATAGTCTCCCTAATGATGAATCACCTCTGAATTCCTGTTATATTTCCCACTTGGTCATAATGTATGATCTTTGTGATATATTGCTATAATCACATTGCTAGTATTTTATTTAAAATTCTTGCATCATACAAATCCATATGGATTTCTCTTTCTCTTTTTGATCTTCCTGGTTTAGGTATTAGTGCCATATTTGTGATATAGATGGAATTTGGTGGGACTGTTTTGTTTGTTTTTTTCCAAAGAGTTTATAATAGTAGCGGGATTAATAGTTCCTTTTTATGGTAATTTTTATTTATTTTTTTGTTTTCAACATTTGCTTCCACAAGATTTTGAGTTCCAAATTTTCTCCACATCTCACCCCTCTCCCCATCCCAAGATGGCATGCATTTTGAATACCCCTTCCCCTAGTCTGCCTTCCCTTCTATCCCTCCCCCCCTTCTCTTATCCCCTTCTCCTTCAATTTTCCTGTAGGGCAGGATAGATTTCTGTACCCCATTTCCTGTATTTCTTATTTCCCAGTTGCATGTGAAAATGTTTTTTTTAAACATATGTTTTTAAAACTTTGGGTTTCAAATTTTCTCCCTTCCTCCCTCCCCACCCACCCTCATTGATAAAGCAAGCAACTAAATATAAGTTATATATGTGCAGTTATGCAAAGCATTTCCATAGTAGACATGCTGTGAAAAATTAATTCTATTTCCCATAATCCTATCCCACCCCCCCATTTATTCTATTCTTTTGACCCTGTCCCTCCTCAGAAGTACTTGCTTCTGATTACCCCCTTTCCCAATCTGCCTTCCTCTCTATCATCCTCCTACTCTCTTGTCCTTCCTCCCCCCATTTTCCTGTAAAGTAAGACAGATTTCCATACCCAATTGAGTGTGTATGTTATTCCCTCCTTAAGTCAAATTCTATGAGAATAAGATTTACTCATTCCTTCTCACCTTCCCCCATTTCCCCTCCACTGTAAGAGACTTTTCTTTTCTGGTTTTTTTTTTGTGAGATAATTTACCCTGTTGTACCTCTCCTTTTCTCCTTTTCCTAGTATAATCCTTTCTCATCCCTTAATTTTATTCTCCAGATATGACCCCTTCATTTTCAACTCACCTTGGGCCCTCTACCTATCTATCTATCTATATCTATGTATACGTACATACAATTTTTTTTTTCCCTCCAACTACCCTAATACTGACAAAGGTCTCATGAGTTACAAATATCATCTTTCCATGCAGGAATGTAAACAGTTCAACCTTAATAAGTCTCTTATGATTTCTCTTTCCTGTTTACCTCTTCATGTTCCACTTCAGTCTTGTATTTGAAAGTCAAATTTTCTATTCAGCTCTGGTCTTTTCATCAAGAATGCTTGAAAGTCCTCTATTTCACTGAATGAACATTTTTTCCCCTGAAGAATTATATTCAGTTTTGCTGGGTAGGTGATTCTTGGTTGTAATCCTATTTCCTTTGCCCTGCAGAATATTATATTCCATGCCCTACGGTCCCTTAATGTAGAAGCTGCTAAATTTTGTGTTGTCCTGATTGTGATTCCACAACACTTAAATTGTTTCTTTCTGGCTGCTTGCAATATTTTCTCCTTCACCTGGGAACTCTGGAATTTGGTGACAATATTCCTAGGAGTTTTCCTTTGGGGATCTCTTTCAGGAGGAGATTGGTGGATTCTTTCAATTTCTATTTCGCCCTCTGGTTCTAAAATATCAGGGCAGTTTTCCTTGATAATTTCTTGAAAGATGATGTCTAGGCTCTTTTTTTGGTCATGGCTTTCAGATAGTTAAACAATTTTTAACTTCTCTGTCTTGGATCTATTTTCCAGGTCAGTTGTTTTTCCAATGAGATACTTCACATTGTTTTCTAATTTTTCATTCTTTTGGATTTGTTTTACAGTGTCTTGATTTCTCATAAAGTCACTAGCTTCCAATTACTCTATTCTAATTTTTAAGGAAGTATTTTCTTCAGAAATCTTTTGGACTTCCTTTTCCATTTGGCCAATTTTGCTTTTTAGGACATTCTTCTCTTCATTGGCTTTTTGGACCTCTTTTGCCATTTGGGTTAGGCTATTTTTTTAAGGTGTTATTTTCTTCAGCATTTTTTGGGTCTCCTTTAGCAAGCTATTCACTTGTTTTTATGATTTTCTTGCAAAACTCTCAGTTTTTCCTCTACTTCTCTTACTTGCTTCTCAAAATCCCTTTTGAGCTCTTTCAAGGCCTGGGACTGATTTGTATTCTTCTTGGAGGCTTTGGATGTAGGAGCTTTGGCTTTGTTGTCTTCTTCTGGTTGTAAGTTTTCATGTTCTTTGACACCAAAGTAAGATAATGTAGTGTGACTCTTTTTGCGCTGCTTACTCATGATCCTGGCCAATTACTTGAGTTTTAAACTCTTTATTAAGGTAAGAGTCTGCTTCCAAAGTGGAGAATGTACTGTCCCAAGCTTCAGGCGTTTGTACAGCTGTTTTCAGAGATACTTCTAGGGACCTGAAAATTTTCAGTTCTTCCAAGGTGCTATGATAAGGGGTGAGGTGTTTTCTCTCCACCGCCACAACAAGTTCCACCACCCCAGCATTCCTCCTCGCCCTATTACTGCCCCTCAGAACTGTGACACGGATCCAAGCACTGGCAAAGCAAGAGATCCCTGCCTCAGCACCAGTGAAGAGATCCCTGCAATCTCCCTCTGATCAGCCATCAGATCCCCCCTCAGTCTGTGGGTGGGAAACTTAGGAGGCAGTCTCTGCTCTGGGGCCATGCTGGGGAATTGTGGCTGCGACCTAGCTTCTCTCTCACTGGAATCACAAACTTTTCCCACTGACCTTCTAAGTTGTCTTTGGCATTCATTGGTTGAGAATTCTGGAAATTGCCACAGCTGCCTGCGATTCAGTCCTCTGAGGCCTGCTCCATGTTTGCTGTGGCCTGTGCCCCATGCTGAACTGTGCTCCTCTCCCTTCCCAGAGCACTATACCTTTCCTATCAACTATCCAGGTTGTCTTGGGCTGGAAATTTGTTTCATTCTTTCTTTTTGTGGGTTCTGCTGCTTTAGAATTTGTTTAGAGTCAGTTTTTTTTTTTACAGGTACTTGGAGGGGTTTGGTGGAGAGCTCAAGAAAATCACTGCTTTCACTCCACCTTCTTGGCTCCACCCCCCTGATGATTTCTTGAAATTTGATATCTATGCCCTTTTTAAAATTATGACTTTCAGGAAGTTCAATAATTTTGAATGATCCCTCCTCCATCTGTTTTCCAAGTCAGTTATCTTTCTGATTAGATATTTCAAATTTTGTTATAATTTTTCAGTCTTTTTATTTTGCTTTAATATTTCTCAATGTTTCATGGTTGCATTGGCTTCTACCAGCCCATTTTTAAATTTTAAGAAATTGTTTTCTTCAGTGGTTTTGTCTTACATTTGGACCATTCTACTTTTTAAGAAATTATTTTCATCAGTGAAATTTGAACCTCTTTCTATTCTTTTGTCACTTCTGCTTTTCAAGGCATTCTTTTCTTCAGTGAGGTTTTGTAACTCTTTTACTATTTCACAAAATTGGTTTTTTAAGGTATCATTTTCTTCATTATTTTTGCACTTCTTTGACAAAGTTGTAAATTTATTGATTAATCCATTAATTAATTACTTAATTTTTACATTTTGAGTTCCAAGTTGTCTCTTTTCTTCCCAACTCCATTTAATGGAAGACCAACATGTGATATATATATATATATATATATATATATACATATACATATATATATATATATCACATATACACACACACATAAATATACATATGTATATATATGTATATGCATATGTGTGGAACTATAGAATACATACTTCCATACATTAGTTCTTTCTCTGGAGGTAGATAGCATTTTCCTTCATAAATCCTTCACAGTTAATATAAATGATCATATTACTCAGAATAGCTTAGTCATTCACCAGTACTCCTCAAATAAGGTTCTTTTTACTATATACAATGTTCTCTTGATTTTACACATTTCACTCTTCATTATTTCGTGTCTTTCCATGTTTTCCTAAAATCTTCCCACTCATCATTTCTTATAGCACAGTAGTATTTCATCACAATCATATACCACAACTTTTTTAGCCATTCCTCAATTATTGCATATCCCCTTAATTTCCAATTCTTTGCCACCACTAAGAGAGCTGCTATAAACATTTTGAAGCATATTGATGTTTTTCCTTTTTGCCTCATCACCTTGAGAGACATACCTAGTGGTGTTATCACAGAGCCAAAGGATATACACAATTTTACAATTCTTTGGCCATAATTCCAAATTTCTCTCAAAAATAATGGGATCAGTTCACAGTTTTATCAACAGTTTATTAGTGTCTCAGTTTTTCCACATCTCCACCATCACTTTTCAACCTTCCTTCTTTTATTTTAGACAATCTGATTTTCTAATGAAAACTGTCTGCCCATAACTGTTAACCATTTATCAATTTGGGAATGATTCAAATTCTTATAAATTTGACACAATTATCTATATAATTTAAATTATGAAAGATTTATCAAAAAACTGGCTGTGAATTCTCTCCAATTCTCTGCTTTTCTTTGCAATCTGGTCTACAGTGGATTTATTTTTACAAAACTTTTTTAATTTGTTGTAATGAAAATTATTCATTTTACATCCCACAATGCTCTCTATTATTTGTCTATTCATAAATTCTTCTCTTATTCATAATTTTGATTGGTAATATGTTCCATACTCCTCTAATTTTCTTATGATTTTTCCATTTGTGTCTAGGTTATGCATCTATGTTGACCTTATCTTGGTAAACAGTTTGTGATACTGATCTATACCTAGTTTCTTCCAGATTGTGTTCTGCTTTACCCAGCAACTTTTACCAAATAATGCATTCTTATTCTAAAAGCTTAGAATTTTGCATTTATCAAGCAGGAAGTTAATATACTCTTTTTTTTTTACTATATATGACATGCGTATGCTATTCCACTGACCCATCATTTCATTTCTTTTGTGATTTTTTTTTGGTGAGGCAATTGGGGTTAAGTGACTTGCCCAGGGTCACACAGCTAGTAAGTGTCATGTGTCTGAGAGTGGATTTCAACTTAGGTCCTTCTGACTCCAAGAGTAAAGCTCTATCCATTGCACCACCTAGCTGCCCCCACCACCATTTCATTTTGAGCCAATATCAGATGATATGGAAAATTACTGCCTTGTTTTATGGTTTAAGATCTGATACTACTGCACCTCCTTCCTTTACATTTTTTCATTAATTCATTTGATATTATTTAATTTTTGTTCTTCCAAATGAATTGTTATTTTTTATAGCTCAATAAAATTTTTGGTAGTTTTATTGAAATGGAATTGAATAAGTAGATTGATTTATGTAGAATTGTCATTTTGAGTATAGTGTCTCTGCCCAACCATAAACAATGTTTCTCCAATTATTTAAATCTGACATTATTTATATAGCACGCATTATAATTATATTAATATAGTTCCTGGGTTTTTCACAATAGGTATAGTCCAATGTACTTTATATTGTCTCTGTCTGTTTCAAATGAAACATCTCTTGCTATCTCTTCTAGCAGAGGTTTGTTGGTAATTGAAAAGCTGATGATTTATATTAGTTTATTTTATATCCTGCTACTTAGTCAAAATTAATAATTGTTTCAATTATTTTGAGATGAATGTCTAGGATTTTTTAAGAATTCCATCTTGTCATCTGCTATTGCTAACATTTATCGTACAATATTGAATAATAGTGATGATAATTGGCATCATTGCTTTTTTCTCATCTTTATTTTCACCTTTTCCCCCCAGTGTTGATTTTGGTTCACAGCAACCAGAAGAGTCAAAGAAAACTCAGTAAATAGTACTTTAGTTGCCTCAAACTCAAAATGAGAGTTTGCTCAATGGAGATAATGCTGGTAGCTTTATTTATCTCTTTTAGTCTTTCTTTATAATTTAAATGCTTCAGTAGAGACACAGATTTTTCACAAAAGTATATCATGAGAGATGGTCCAAATAGAAAGGGAACTCAGACCATTCCATGAGTGCATTCTTCCTCCCTAAAACAGCTGTGTCCCTCAGCATGCTACTGTGGTGGCCTTCCTAACTTTGCTGCTTCCAGTTTCTCTAGACTCAGAGCCTCTAGTTGCTAAGCTGTTTGCACTCTTTGTGGTGTCCCTACCTCTTTCCCAGAACACAAGAACTACTTGGGCCTTAATTATTCCTATGGTATTTGTGGGTTCAATGAATAACTACACTGGCTATTCATATGTCTTGGCATTTACATCTTCATGAACTGCAAAAAAAATTTCTATACCAGTTCCCTTGGTAAGCTTCTCACTCAGTGATTCAGTCAAACTACTCTGGCTCCTCCTCTAGTTACCATTTGTGAAGAAACAAACTCAAATAAGAACGGAGCCAGATCCCACTACTCTACATGTGGTATCCTCAATTATTACTTCACTTGGTCTTTAAAGACAGAAAGGGTCTCCACCTCAGCAATGTTACCAAAAAGTTTGAGTTACCAAAAGAGAAATTTGGCTACTATAGTGCTTGTTCATTGGTATGTATATCTGTGACAGGACAAATATGTGCCTAATTAGGAGACAGGGACAGAGACATAGAGACAAACAGAGAGACAGAGAAAAAGAGAAAGGAAAAGAGAGAGACAGAAAAACTGAGACAGAGAGACTGAGACAGAGAGAGATAAACAAAGATAGAGACAAAGTTTTAGTTAAGTGCTTACCATGTCTTCCAGTTGCCATGCAAAGTCTGGGGATACAAAGAAAAACAAGCGAAACAACTTTCACCTATGAAGAGGCAGTTTTCAGATAAAGAAATCAAAGTTATCTATAAGCATATAAAGAAATACTCTAAATCACTTTTGATTATGGAAATGCAAATTACAA
Organism: Vombatus ursinus; assembly: GCF_900497805.2. Taxonomy (NCBI): domain Eukaryota; kingdom Metazoa; phylum Chordata; class Mammalia; order Diprotodontia; family Vombatidae; genus Vombatus; species Vombatus ursinus. The sequence continues at coordinate 94,314 of NW_020954036.1, forward strand.
CAACTTTGAGTAACCACCTCACACCTATCAGATTGGCTAATATGACAGAAAAGGAAAATGATAAATGCTGGAGAAGATATGGGACAATTGGGACACTTACTCATTGTTGAACTAATCCAACCATTCTGGAGAGCAGTTTGGAACTTTGCCCAAAGTGTAACCAAATTGTGCATACCCTTTGACCCAGAAACACCAGAGAGATCTGAAAAAGGGAAAAGGATCCACATGTGCAATAATACGATTGCTTCCTTTCATGCCTCAGCCACCTGGAAGAGAGAATGTCTCTTCTCTCGTTTCAGAGATACAAACTTCTCCATTAATCTCAACCAACATCAGCAATAATAACACCAGGCCAGAATTTGGTTACTAATGGATTTTTTATAAGGGAGAGTAGGAAGAATAATGCCATAGAAATGAAAGGACAATAAACAGTGGAAGCAAGAACCAGGGAAACTTTCTTGGATAGGAATGAGCAAATAGTTATTTTTGCAGAATCACTTCCCCTTCCCTAATTCTTGGCTGTCATGTGAAAGAAAGAAAACTGGAGCTGGGATAAGTTGAGTTGTTAATAGGAGCTGCTCCCCATTAATGGAAGACAAGAAAAATAGGGAAGTGTCCTGACACTGTGCTTGTATTGTCTAACCAATAATCACTCTAAGATCTCCATGGATTCTTGAAAACTTAATATCTCTGATCATTGCATTTAGGAACAGCAGTAGAACAAAGTCTCACAAGAGAAAAAGCAATCATGCAAAGACTGAGTACACTCCTTAATACTACCCATCTGTGTGGCATGAAGTAGAGAATAAACTCTTGTCTTTTGGCTCCAGTTGATTAGAATGCTTCAACATATAGTCAAATTCAAAAGACATCACCAAACGGTGAACTCCAGAGTAGCATCTGCTTGAGTCTCTCCTCTCCATAGCAATGACTATCTCCATAGTCTGGGAACACCAGAATCCAGGACTATAAACCAGTAAACCAGTCCCATGGATTCAACCAGATTTAACTGTTCTCTCCTTTTTGTATGAATTTCCTCTGTTATAATTTCTAATAACCTCCTAATTGACTTCCCCTCATAAAATCTCTTCTCTACCATTAATTCTTTCACAGACTACCTGAACAATATTTTTATATACATGTCTAAACATATCTTCCCTTCTCCATTCAAAATCTGCTATTATCTCCTTGAACTCTGCTACAGCCTCAATAAAGTACATATTCCTTAGCCTGACATTCAAAGCCTATCACAACTGGGCACCTCCTTATACTTCCAATCCCATCTCATATCACTTCCCTCACCACATCAGCCAAACTAGACTATTGTTTTCCTTTTATACATTAATTCAATTAAATAATCATTTATTAAGCACCTACAATGTATAAAGCATCATGTTAGACATTGGAGATGTAAAGACAAATACATAAAAGTTTCTGCCCTGAAAGAGTGTACTTTTTACATATGAACACATAAGTGAATATTATAAGACTTATAAGTCAGGGATGTTGCCTAAATTTTATTCAAATAAAACATTAGCCTTGATATGTAACTGATTCCCATTAATCTAAATATGGGAACAAGACTAATCATTGCAGTGCTATTTCTACTTCATAGCTGAGATATAGTCTCTACATTTCTACCATTGAACCTCAGAACTGAATCAATACTCAGTACTTCATTTTAGGAAGAAGTAATTTTTAACATGCTTTCTAATACTGTCAACAATCTGAAATGAAGATCTTAGACAATGTGATATGGCACAAGTAAATTTTGGAGGGAAGACATGATTAATGGAAGGCTGACATTACTGGTATATTACATTTGGATGTTCTATTGGGGAAGAATGTTGGTGACATAAATTATTGAGATTTGGGTAAGAGGGGCAGGCAAGTCAGCAAGGGAAACTAACAAGGAAAAATATGGCTTTCCCAACTTTGCAATGTTGTCCAAATCTGACTTGTGTCTCAAAGGGAATAAATTACTGGTTTGAAGAAGCAGAAAATTTATTTAAGATCTCAGTGATTTTAATTATGTTACTTGCTCCAGGAAACTAACCAGACCTTCCTGATTTTCTTCAGTGCATCCTTCACATCCTTATTCCTCAGACTGTAAATCCAGGGGTTTAGCATAGGGATGATTATGGTATAGATCACTGAGGACACTTTCTGTTCAGTGATGTTGCTGGCTGATGCAGGCTGACAGTACATAAAAATGACAGAGCCATACAGGACAACCACAGATGCCAGGTGGGATCCACAGGTGCTGAAGGCTTTGGACCTGCCCTTATCAGAATGGATCTTGAGGATGCTGGAGAGGATAAAAGTATAAGAGATCAAGATAGGTAGAGTTGTTATCAATGAGTTGATCACAACATGAACTATCACCAAAAGCTCATTGATGTAGGTGCTAGAGCAAGAGAGCTTCAAAAGGAGAGAAATGTCACAAAAATAATGACTAATAACATTGTTTCCACAGAAGGACAGTCTGGCTAGACCACTTGTATGTGTAATGGCTCCAAAGACCCCCCCAGTATGCACTCCTACCACTAGCAAGAAGCAGATATTCTGGGACATGGCACTGTTATAGGTCAAGGGGCTACAAATAGCAACATAACAATCACAGTCCATGGCTGTCAGCATGTAGCAGTCAGCAATCCCAAAAGCACAGAAGAAAAAGAACTGGGTCAAGCACCCTGAGTAGGAAATTATGTTCTTCTCTGACACAAAGCTCACCAGCATTTTGGGAGTAATGACAGAGGAGTAGCAAAGATCAATAAAGGACAAGTTACTAATAAATTAGTACATGGGAGCGTGAAGCTGAGAACTGATCCTGATAAGAAGGAGTAATCCCACATTCCCCATCATGGCAATAATGTATATTTGAAGGAAGAATAAGAAGAGGGGGAGCTGCAGTTCTGGTTGGTCTGTTAAACCCATAAGGATAAAGTCTGTCACCATGGAATGATTCCCTGTATCCATTGTCCTTTGAAATTTGATGTGGGAATCTGTGGAATGGGAAAAAATAGTGTTATTAGACAGAGATGACTATTTCCCAATGTTTGCTGACGTAAGATCTCAGGAATGATGCAATTTCTTCTTGAACTCAGCAGCAGCAGCAGACACAAATACCCACATGTATTCATAAACTATTATTATAAACTTAGATAATAGCATCTAAATCTAAGATATGAAAACATTTCAAATATCCTATAGTTGAATCAATACCAAAACAATAAATTCTATCTACAATAAGAACAAGTTTGTTGAAATAAAGAGCTCTGTCTAGTTAAGAAATCTCACAAGATGAAGATAGAACAAAACAATGAATATAATATAAAATAAATTTAGTTTTCTGGATGATAGAATAATAAAATATTACCATAAACAAAGAAGAAAACCTGAAAATTCCTCAAATGGAAATATTTAAAAACAATGATAACAATTATGACAGATCTAGAGCAGAAATCAAAGAAAAAAATTTAATTATTCTTGAATTTCCTAAAATGAGAAAGAAAAGAATCTAATTTCTATATTTCAAAAAATATAAACTAAGTGATAGTTTGATCATATTCAATGTAGAATTATCCAAAATTCAACTTTTCAAGACATAAGAATAGCAAACTTCAAGAACATAATAACATAGAAATGCTAATAAAGCAGTTCAGACCAAAGGTACCATGAGTACGATGAATGCGGACACCCATAGAAAGAAAGAAATTTGTGCAAAATGAATTCAGTAAGAAGAATCAGTAAAACAATATACACAATTATCACAGCAATGTTTGAAAGACCAAACAAAATAATTGAAACTGATTGATGCAAAATTATCAAGTTTACCCCAAAGAAGAAATCTGAGAAAGTGTCTACTCATCTTCTTTGAATATGTAGGGGCTATAGGTATGGAATTAGGCTGGGTTTATTTTTAAGTTTTTAATTGTTTAATCAAGCTCTCCCTCTGTTTCTCTCTCTCATTTTTATGATGAGTGATGGCTCTTTGAGAAGGGTAGTAGGGACAGTAATCTTGCAAACTGTAGGTCATATAAAAACAAATATTATCAAGAAAATTTGTTATAAAAAATAAAGGTATCATATTTCAAAAAAGCCAGTTCAATTTTATAATATTTTCCCAGAAAATTGTGAAATCACAGAAAAAGTGGAAATTAAATATTTTTAGAGTTCCTCTCCATTCCACCACTTCTGAGAGCTGTACAGATGTGTGAAGTCATTGATGTGAAGGATTGCCAAGAACAAAGCAAATAAGTAATTAATCCATAAATTTTTTTACAATATTTCCTGGGGCACTATGAAATTGGGTAACTTCTCAGTCACAAATTTAATGTGTAGCACAAACAGGTTTGAACTTAGGTTTGCATGATTCCAAATCTGTTCCTCTATGTCACTGTGCCTCTCATTGTTATACTCATTGCTCCCATAAGAATAGAAGCTGATTACTATTTTCTCTTTTTTTTCTTTTTTTTTTGCTCTGATTCTTTTTTCACAACATGATTAATGTGGAAATATGTTTACTATTTTTGTACATGTACAGCCTGTATCAGATTGCATGCCATCTGGGGAGGGGGAGGTGAAGGAGAGAGAAAAAAATTTGGAATTCAAAATCTCATAAAAGTGAATGTTGCAAAGTAAAAAAATAAAGAATTTCAGCTCAAAAAAATAAATCTTCAAAAAAAGAATAGAAGCTGAAATGATCTCTTTTCTTGACTATTACAAAAGCCTATTATTGGTCTCTCCTCCTGATCTCTCTCTCTCCCCTCTAATGAATCCTTCATATCACATCCAGAATAAACTTTCTAAGTATAGACCTTCTCAGGTTGTTACTATTCTCAAATATCATCAGTGACTTTGGAGTGTATATTAAGCAAATTTTAAATACCACTGTCAATCAAGGTCATCCATAATTTGAGGCACTTGCCTATCCAAGTTCCCTGCTATGCATTCTAAAATTCATTCCTTCTTTTGCTCCTTCATTTGACAAAAAATTATTCATTAGCAAAAGAATACACAGTTGATATTATTGAAATTTATGTAAGATATAGTGTCTTAATTAAACAACAAGTTTTTATTAAGCTCCTACTATGTGCCAGGTACTGTATGTGATAGAAGTTGGAGATATAAGGGACAAAAAATGAAACAATCCTTTCTTGAAAAGGGCCAGTATTGTACCTCATAAGTTTCCAGTCCAGTAGGGGTGAAAGTCATTAAATAAACCCAGTTTCTTAGAAAGACCTTGGGTGAAGGGCCTAGATTTAAATACTAGTCCTACTAATTACCACCTGTGTGACATTTGACAATTAATTAGACTCTTAGAGCTTTAATTTCCTCATTTGTAAAAGACAGAGCTGGACAAGATGAACTCCAAATTTCTTTCCAGCTCTGAATTTATTATACAACAACCTAATGAAATAAAAAATAAAAAATTGATGTTTCTAAGATGATTTTTTCACTCTGACAACTTCTGATAGATGACTTTTAACACATTAGCATGAATATCTCAGCCCTCAGTTATCTCCTCTTAAGTAGATCATGTTGTACAAATACTGTCATAAACCTATCTAAGATCAACGAACTTCTCAAATCATCCCTCCCCTTTGTCATGTTAACACGTACATCTATACTTCAGAAAGGTGTAATTCCATCACTTTGGGTATCCCCTTCAGTGATCAACATTACAACTGTGAGAAATGAACATTTCTCTCTTATATTTAATAACTAATTATTGAATTAGTACCAGGGTTCTTTTTTTCCCCTTTTCTACTTCCTTGTCCAGAAACCTAGTAGCATGGGAAATCTCTCCTAAAGATTTGCCCAGGCCAAGATCTAGTCAAACAGTAAAAGAGGTTCCAATTTTGGGTTAATGGGTATATTCTTGCTCATTGGATTTGCTCATGCAGGTCTAGAGAAACATTGATTTCCCCTTTTGTCAGACAGGTGATATGGAAATGGATAAGTCTCTTGGATCATGATTTGAATGATCCAATCACATACTCCAAGACCCTCATTTTAATATAGCCCACCACCAATTCTGTTAACCAATCTGAGTTGATTGGTACCCATCAGTAACATATGCTCTTCAAAGGGCATATATAAGCCTACCACCATGAGGGGTCTTTGGTCTAAGAGAGAGGGCCAAATGACCATCCTTTTATTAATAAGTATGATGGCCTTATTAATAAAATTGTTAAATTACCCAGAAACTATGTCTTTCAGAGTTTTTTAATTGCCATACAGCCTCTTTTTAACTGAGACGTGTGGTGGGAAAGATATTCAACATCCTAAAGTGAAACATGCAGGTAGAATAACAAAATATCTTTTAATATTGCTTTTTATAAAATATAATATTTTAATATTTCTTTATTTCCTATTTCATTGAATATTTCTCCCTTCCTCAGAGTAATTCTCTTTGTATAGCTTTTGGAAATCTCTACTCTTTTGAGTATATTAAAAAGATGAAATGTCTCACTCAAGGAATATTAAGGAGGCCTTTGTCACTGGATAAAAGAGCATGTGTTAGGGTATAATTATATGCATATTGGAGTTGGGGCAGGTTTTGAAAGATGTTGAATATCAAAGAGAAAATTTTATATATGATTCTGGAAAACTGAAGTTGGGGCAGGTTATGAAAGACTTTGAATACCTAAGCCTTCTTTCAGCAAAAGACAAGATTTATTAGAACATCTACCATATTGGCCAGACTCTTCAGGAATCTGAACATTACTGAGTTATTGGCTAGATTATAAGAATCTCAGCCTTGAATACCAAAGAGAGAATTTTATATATTATTCTGGAAGTGATAAGGAGCCACAAGAGTTCATTGAGTTGTGGGTGATAGTTTTAGGAAAATTACCTTGACTTTGGGGTGGCGGATGAAATGGAGTGGAGATACTTGCAACAGGAAGACCAACTAAAGTACTATTGCAACAGTTTGGGTGTGAGATGATGAAGACCTACACCAGGGTGGTGAAAGAGAGAGAAGAGGGACATGTGTTAGATATTACAAAAGTTAAATTTACAGGCTTTGGCAAAATATTAGAAATAGAGATAAGAAAAAAATAGAAGGTTAAAGATGAAACCTATGTTGTGAGCATGGATGCCTAGAAAGATAGTGGTGCCCTTAAAAGAAGTTTTCTTTCCAGAAAAATAAATAGTTTGAAGGAAAGGTAATGAGTTAAGTTTTGGACATGTTGAGTTAAAGATGTCTATTGGATATTCAATAGAAAGTGTCGAATAGGCAATTGGAAAGCAGAGACTGAAGGTCAGCAGAAAAATTACGGCTAGATAAACAAATCTGAGAAAATTCAGAAAAAGGATGATTATTAAATTAATGGGAATTGAAGAGATTACCAAATGAAATAGCAGAGAGGAGTGCAAAGGTAGCAAATTATAAAAATAAAAAATAGGATTTATGGGCAACATTTTAGCCAAAAGTTTAGTGAATGATTTGGGGAAAATCTCCAGTGATGTCTACCACTATGAAGACTTTTGTCTTTTAAGAACCATCAGACCTGAGAAGTCTAAGGATTTCCTGAGAGAGTTGCAATGCAGACAATAGACTGAATGTAGGAGCTCTGAGATGACAATTCCACAAAAAAGCAAAAGAGTTAATGATATGTAGATCCTGGCTTTCTGGGGTGGCAAATTTTATCCTTAATTACATTTAGAAACAGCAGCAGAGGAAGACTTTGGGAGGACCTGGTCTGGAGGGAAGATTATCAATCTAAAAATATCTGTCCAAAGGGGAATTCCCTGCTTGAGGTTATCTCATGCACACATTGTCCTGTTGCATTACAACTCTGGCTCCTCTCTACGTTCTGTCTTCCACCGATACAATGTAAACTCCTTGAAGGCAAAGTACTAAAACTGACTATAAGTTTGTAGCTCTGTATTTCCATCACCAGTGCTTTGTATACCTTAAGCCCATTCCTTGGCTCATTGAAGTGTTTAACTTACTATTTTAATTCATTCTTTTGAACTCCTGGAGCTCACTGACTATCATTAATTGAAATGATAAAAGACATAGAATGTCACTTCTGCCAAGAGACCTTTCCTGAGTCAAATCTGTGGCAAGAACAAAGGGTAGGCTGAGAGAATTGAGGGAATTAGAACTGCAAGTGGCAGTAGGAATGGAGTGAACCACACTGACCCTGTTTTGTGACTCGATTCTGGAGCTAGCTCAGTTCTCTTTCTATTCATGATGGGTCTAGTCCAATTTCTGTCTTGTAAGAAAACTTTGTTGAATTGAGGGAATTGTGAGAGGACTTTGTTGCATTGTTTAAACCTAGTCTTGCATGGCTGGGAAGCTGGACCACTATTGCTTAGAGACCCTTAACTAAGGACCTAGGTTATGCTAACCAGAAACTGGGTCAGATCCAAAGATTGATGCAAGGAGTTTTCTCACAGTAATGCATCTCAAACAAGTCACATGTTTTATCTGAAAACTGGCTCCATGCTGATCAATCAGTTAGTTTCCATGTTCCTTTGATTGTTTACAGATTCCTGGGGAAAGTGAGATACCTCTTTTTGTGATTTCAGTGAATTGTGCCTGTTCACTCTCTCCCTCCCAATATAGAAAGTCCCTAATCTTGCCTCCAATTAGAAATTACATTACAGAATTGTGTATACTGGTTAATTGTTTTCTTTTCATTAATTGGTGCTATTTGATTCATTTTTTAATGTGTAAAAATTGGTCTCACTCCGTATTCTGGGTCTAGTGTCAAAGCTGATGAGGCCTTATCCTTGTTTGTTGATAAAACTGACATGCATTGCTCAATAAATCAATATACTTGGAAACTTGCATGTTTGTTTCCTCTTTCATCTTTTACCTGTAGCAAGGCAGTGATGGTCACGGAGAAGTATGTTTGTCTGTGATCCTGCCACACAAGACTCACTTAGTCCTAAGGAAAGGACAAGCAAGCATGCAAGTTCTCACCAAAGTGTGAATATTGTATCCACTGTTCCCCCCCTTGTGGTGGTTTTAAACCTTCAGAGTAACTTGTGTGCCTTGACATCTACAAAATAAACACTACCTTGCCATGGAGAGCTGGAATTTTGTCATTAAAAATTGGGCATATATAAAATCTAATATTATAAAGTACCCTTTATTATAGTAATTGCTTATTTTTCACTAGGTTCACATTGATGAAAAAAGAGGGTGGATGAAATAAGCAAGTGGGACAACTCTTTCTCTCCATCATCTAAGCATATACCAGGAAGGATAGAGAAATGGGTTTACTTCTAGTTTCATCTCACTAAGTTCAAACATATCATCAGTGTGTGTCTCAGAAATCCCTATACACTCTCCAGTTCAAAAGTACTTTTTAGTTCAAGTATATAAAATTTGGTTACTTGCCTTATTCTTGTCAGGAATAGAAGAGTCAGGGCACTGATGATGCTTTTCCTCTATCTCTTATAATATGAGAATAATTTGTAAAGGTTATTGACACAGCAATTGTCAATTGCCAGGATTTTGATGATAATGCTTCAAAGGTGGGAAATTTCAGAAAAAGTCGAGAATAAAATAAATAAAACAAAATAAAAATGATCTTTTTCAATAAACTACCAGGTTGAAGCATGTGAAACAACCACTTTTTCTCTGAGCTGCTTAGTTCTAGGTGAAGAAGGATTTTTATTTGTCCAATGAATATCTCAATGAAAATTTCTCCAAGAAAATGAATGAGAACAGCTTGTCCTTCTGTTTTTCTTCACTCCAGAGCTCGGTCTCCCTGAGAAAGAGGCAATTGCATGGAGTAGGTTTGTCTCTAATTAATGACATTCCCATGAGCATTTATGGTATCTAGAGAAGAACTGAACTCCTTTGTTGGTAGGGTGAACAGGAGTCATGGTTTAGTGTGGAGGTGAAGGTACCAGAGTCAGGAAAAAATCAGGGAATCTCCCTAGACATTTCTGTGGGGTGTTCTTTCAGCTCAGTATTCTCTTGATTTCCTTCACCTTAGGAACTGAGAGTGTTTTCCTACAGAGCATAGTATTACCTATTCCTTAAACACTCCCCTATTCTTTGCTTCATAATTAAGTTCAACTGTTTGGGTTTTCCTATCTTTTCTACTGTTATCATAAAATAAACCAAATATTTCTTTTTAGATAAACTTGTTCAATTAAATATGATTCAGTAAGTATTTATTAAGCATCAATCACGTATGATGACAATAGGGATAAAAAGAGGAAGGTAATAAGTTTTTTCTAGCACTCATTATGTCCCAGACAATGTGTTATGTGATTTTCAAATATTATCTTATTTAACCTTCACAATAATTCTGTGACTTAGGTGTTGTCATTATTTCTGTTTTACAGTTGAAGAAGCTGAAAGGGGCAGAAGTTAAGAGGTTGAATACCCAGGTCACACAGCTAGTGTCTGAGTCCAAATTTTATGTTAGGTCCTCCTGATTTCAGACCCTGCACTCTATTCACCGCCCCCGCCCCAGCTGCATGAAGACAAAAACAAAATAAGCTTTGCCTTCAAGGAGTTTATTTCCTACTAAGGAAAAAGTATATGGCCATAGGTAAATATAAAATAATCCACAGAGGGGAAGAATACGGTGATGTGGATCTTTGTATGTCATTCAATTGAGCTTAATTCAACAAGCATTTCTTAAGGGCTTAATATGTGTAGTGTTCAGTATTATGCACTAGGGGAGCTAATCAAATTACTCTTTGGCTCCAATTGATTTATTTTAATGATTCTTGTTAAAAGAGAAGAATAATGAAGAAGTCTTTAGAGTTTTTTTGAACAAAGTCAAATAACTTAGAATTATTGCAATAAAATCAGAGAACTGGAAAGGTTCATAAAAGTGATCTTGTTCAACCCTCCAAAGTCATGACTACAGTCACCATAATCCTTATATGAGAACAGAACCTTGAAGTAATTTAAAGTATAATACACAAGTTCAACTGGGAATAAGGAAGGATGAGGGCACAAGTATGGAATGGGTGATTTTATGCACCTGGAGGCAGCCTGTGGAAGATAGACACTGACATCAGTAGTGACAGAAAACAAAAGGCTTCTATTTCCCTTTATCACAATGTAGTCCAAGGTAAAACCTTGTAGTTGTCCTTTGTTCTGAAAGAGGGTCAAAAATGACATCACTTTATTAGTATCAAGTTACAGTACATTGGACTCTGGTTGATCAGAACAATATGAGCTCAGAATGCTCTACCATATATCTGACACAAATAGTCCCTGTGAAGATTTGGGTTAGATTCTCTAAATTTGCACATCTTGCATTTGTTTTGAACTACTTCAATTCTGCTTTGCTCAGAGATTGCAGTATCTTCTCCAATCACTGCAACCATCCTGGGCAGTCTTGTTCCAGTGTCTCCCATGTCACACAATCAGTTCCAAAGATCTTCAGAGAGACCTTGAGAGTGTCCCTATACTGCTTCTTCTGACCACCATGTGACTGCCCTGGGTGAGTTCTCCACAAAATAACCTTTTGGAAAGTGTATGTTTGGCATTTGAACAATGTGGCCAGACTATCATAGTTGGGCTCTGTGTAGTAGAGTTTGAAAGCTTGCTAGTTTAGTTTGAGAAAAGGCCTCGGTGTCTGGTATATTATCCTGCTAGGTGATCTTTGAAATCTTTCTAAGACAATTCAAATGGAAGTGATTCAGTTTTCTGGCATGGCATTGGTACATTGGTCCGGTTTCACAGGCATACAACAATGAGGTCAGCACAAGGCTTTGTTGACCTTAAGTTTGGTGGTCAGTCTAATGCCTCTTCTCTCCCACACTTTTCCTTTGGAGCCACCCAAACAGTGAGCTAGCTTTGGCAATGCTTGCATCAACCTCTATCAATGTGGGCATCCCTAGAAAATATATTGCTAAAGTGAACTTATCCACAGCATTCAAAACTTCCTCATTTCCTGTAAGTAATGGTTCCATATAAGGATGGTGTAGTTCTGGCTGATGGAGCACCTGTGTTTTCTTAGTATTAATTGTTAGGCCAAAATTAGCACAAGCAGCAGAGGATCAATCCACACTTTATTGCATCTCAGCTTCAGAGGCTGCATTGAGTGTACAATCATCTGCAAACAAAAAAATGCACCAAAACTCTCTCTATTTTGGTCTTGGCTTTTAGCTTTTTCAAATTGAAGAATTTACCATAAGTAATGTGCCATTCCTACATCTTGCTAGTCTTCTGTCATTACACCCAAAACTTTGGAGAACTTTGTTTCAGAAAATAATATTATCTCCTATCCAGTTCTTTTTCTTTCTCTTCTTGAGATTGCTTAGTTTTACTTGTACACATCTATGGCCTATGACCATTATGTTCCCATCTATAGACCCCTGCCCTATAATGTCAACATGATGTCATGGGTCTGCTCCCTGCTGGAGGCAGGTGTGTACACAACATGGGGTGGGGGTGCATTGTGGCCATTGTTCATACAACTTAATTATCCATCAGTACTTCTGTGATGTTCTCCCCCTTCTGAGGCTCTCCTGCTCCATCACCTAAATCAATGAATTTTTGGTGATGATTGCTGATGGAATTAATTTGTTGGCCACAACTCTGCCTATCTTAATCTTATACCATTTCATTCTTCTGAGCATCTCTTTACACATTTCTACAAAGGGCTGTTATAAAGCCTTCAGCATCTGTGGCTCCCATCTGGCAGCTGTTTCTGTTTTCTATGGTTCCATCACCATTGTATATTATATATCAGTTTCTGACAATGGCTAAGAAGAACGTAAGCTCAGTGTTTTATACCACAGTGATCCTTGTTCTGAAAACCTTGATCTGTAGCATAAGTTAAAAGGATGTGAAAGAAGCACTAAGGAAAGTAATGAAGGACAGAATGCTTTCAAGGTCCACATAGGAACTAGTAAATCTAAACATCAAAAGAATATTGACTCTTCTTTCTATTTCATCCTAGATATTCTTTTTTTTTTTTGGTGAGGCAATTGGGGTTAAGTGACTTGCCCAGGGTCACACAGCTAGTAAGTGTCAAGTGTCAGGTCTGAGACCAGATTTGAATTCAGGTTCTCCTGACTCCAGGCCCAGTGCTCTATCCACTGCACCACCTAGCTGCCTCCCCCCATCCTATATATTAGAAATTCCCCTCCAGACAAAGTCTCTCTGAGGGGTGTAGTGCATGTTCAGAGAAGACTAGTACCTCTGGTGTAAGGGCTGCTGAGCCCTTTTCATGGCAGTTTCCTGACAAATGCCAAAGACAACATAGAAGGTAAGTGGGAAATGTCTGTAGGATCTGGATGAGAGAGGAATACAGTCCACCCCTGGCTGTAGTGCAGCCCTAGGGTGGCAGTCACAGTGGCAGCAGTTGCTTCCTGAGCTCTTGGCCCACAGATTCTGGGGGGATTGAGCAGCTGATTAGAGAAGGATTGCAGGGATCTCTTTGTTGCCACTGAGGTAGGATTCTCTTGCTTTGCTGGTGCTTGGATTTGGGTCACAGTCCTGGGTGGAAATCCTGGGGCGAGGAGGAGTGCTTGTGTGGTGGAGCTGTGGTGGTAGAGATGGAATCCTCCTCACAGTTCCAAGGCAGAAAAGAATGCTTGGGGTCACTAATAGACCAGAGCACAGGCCAGGAAAGGAGTAGACACTTTGCCTTTGATCATAGCACCTTGGAAGAACTGAAAATTTACTGGTCCCTAGAAGTATCTCTGAAAGCAGTTGCACAAAGTCCCTGAAGCTTGGGACAGTACAATCTCCACACTGGAAGCAGAGCCCTATCTTAACCAAGAGTTAAAGAGTTAAGTAATTGGCTGGGAACATGGGTAAAACAGAGGCCAAAACTCAAACCATAGAATCTTACTTTGGTGACAAAGAAGATCAAAATCTACAATCAGCAGACAACAAAGCCAAAATTCCTACATCCAAACCTTCCTAGAAAAATATGATTTGGTTTCAGGTCATGGAAGAGGTCAAAAAGGATTTTGAAAATCAAGTAGAAGTAGAGGAAAAATTTGGGAGAGAAATGAGAGTGATGCAAGAAAATCATGAAAAGCAAGTCAACAACTTGCTAAAGGAGACCCCAAAAAATACTGAAGAAAATAATACCTTAAAAAATAGACTAACTTAAATGGCAGAAGAGGTCCAAAAAGACAATGAGGACAAGAGTGTCTTAAAAATCAAAATTGGTCAAATAGAGAAGGAGGTCCAAAAGATCACAGAAGAATACAATACCATAAAATTAGAATGGAGCAAATGGAAGCTAATGACTCTATGAGAAATCAAGAAATTATAAAACAAAACCAAAATAATAAAAAAATATAAGACAATGTGAAATATCTCATTGGAAAAACAACTGACCTGGAAAATAGGAGAGATAATTTAAAAATTATTGGACTACTTGAAAACTATGATCAAAAAAGAGCCTAGACATCATCTTTCAAGAAATTATGAAGGAAAACTGCCCTGATATTCTAGAACTAGATGGGAAAATAGAAATTGGAAGAATCCACCTACTATTTCCTGAAAGAGATCCCAAAAGGAAAACTCCTAGGAATATTATAGGTAAATTCCAGAGTTCCCAGATTAAGGAGAAAATATTGCAAGCAGCCAGAAAAAATGAATTCAAGCATTGTGGAAGCACAATCAGGATAACACTGGATTTAGCAGCTTCTACATTAAGGGACCGCAGGGCTTGGAATATGATATTCTGGAGGTCAAAAGAGCTAGGATTAAAACCAAGAATCACCTATCCAGCAAAACTGAGTAAAATGCTCGGGGGGGGGGGGGAATGGAAATTAAATGAAATTGAGGACTTTCAAGCATTCCTTGATGAAAAGACCAGAGCTGAATAGAAATTTTGATTTTCAGATCAAGACTCAAGAGAAGCATGAAAAGGTAAACAAGAAAGAGAAATCATAAAGGACTTATTAAAGTTGAACTGTTTATATTCCTAAGTGGAAAGATGATATTTGTAACTCATGAGACCTTTCTCAGTACTAAGATAGATGGAGGTAAATATATATATATATATATATATATATATATATGTATATATGTGTGTGTGTGTGTGTGTGTGTGTGTGTATGTGTGTGTAGACAGAAGGCACAGGGTGAGTTGAATATGAAGGGATGCTATCTAAAAAAATAAAATTAAGAGGTGAGATAGGATTGTAGTGAGAGGAGAAAGAGAGAGGTAGAATGGGGTAAATTATCTCATAAATGAGGCAAGAAAAGTTTTTACACTGGAGTTGAAGAGGGGGGAGGAGAGAGGAAATGAGTGAATTTTACTCTCATTATATTTTGTTTAAGGAGGGAATAACATACACACTCAATTTAGGTATGGAAATATGTCTCACAGGTACAGGAATATAGGGGAGAAGGGGATAAGAGAGGGGGCCATGATAAAAGAGAGGACAGATTAGGGGAGGGGGTAATCAGAAGCAAACACTTTTGAGGAGGGACAGGGTCAAAGGAGAGAATAGAATAAATGGGAGGAGGGATAGGATGGAGGGAAATATAGTTAGTTTTTCACAACGTGGCTACTATGGAAGTGTTTTGCATGACTATACATGTATAACCTGTATCTAGTTGCTTGTCTTCTCAGTGACGGTGATCTGGGAGGGAAGGAGGGGGATAATTTGGAACTCAAAGTTTTAAAAACAAATGTTAAAAATTGTTTTTACATGCAACTGGGAACTAAGATATGCAGGCAAAAGGGTATGGAAATCTATTTTGCCCTACAGGAAAATAGAAGAAGAGGGGTTAAGAGAAAGAGAGTGGTGATAGAAGGGAGGGCAGATTGGGGGAAGGGGTATTTAGAATTCATGCTCTCTTGTTGTGGAGGGTGGGGAGAGATGGGGAGAAAATTTGGAACTCAAAATCTTGTGAAAGTGAATGTTGAAAACTAAAAATAAATAAATTAATTTAAAAATTAAAAAACAAATTGTCAGGTATCTTCCCATATTCCATAGGCTACTGCCAGAACCTCAGCCCTTATGGTGGCTGGTTGTGGGATTTCTAAGATCCATGATATGGTAACATTAAAGACTGAGAGAAGTTGAATGCCAGGATATAGGTATCTCCAGTTCAAGAAGATGTGTTCAAGTTTAAAATGTAATCACATGTTCATATAGTGATTACATTTGCAAACTGATTGTGACTCAATTCTGGATTTATCTCAGTTTTCTTTCTATTCAGTTATGGGTCTACTGACTCTAGTTCCAACTAATGTCTTATGAGAAAACTTTTTTCAATTATGGTAATTGCGAGAAACCTTTATTGCATTGTTTAAACCTAACCCTGCATAACTAGAAAGATAGACCACTTCTACTTGTTGTTTAGAAACCCTTAAACAAGGACCTAAGTTATATTGAACAAAAACTCAGTCAGATCTGAAGATGGTTGCAAGGAGTTTTCTCAAAATTATATATCTCAAGCAATCTATATGTCTTACCTGAAAACTGGCCCCAAACCGATTAATCAGTTACTGTTTCCATGTTATTTTGATTAAATACAGATATTTGGGAGGAGGAATGTGACACATCTTTTCCTGATTTTAGGGAATTGCATCTGCTCCCTCTCCCCACTCCCTAGTCTCCAAAGTCATTCATCCCCCTGTCAACTCACAAAGCCCCTAATCATTTCTCCAATTAGAAATCAGATTTCTTAATCTTCTATTTTGGTTTACATCCTATTAGTTGTCTTCTTTTAATGCATAAAAATCTATCTCCCCCTGTATTTGGGGTCCAGTGCCAAGGTGAGAAGGCCTGGTCCCAATTTGTTATACAAGTAACATGTGTTGTTTAATAAATCAGTGTGCTTAGAAACTTGAAACAAAAGAATACAAGTCATTCCCCAATTGGTAAGTGGTCAAAGGATGATGACAAACTGTTATTGAAAAATTAAAACTACCTATAGTCCTATAAAAAAAATGCTCCAAATCACTATTCATTAGAGAAATGCAAATTAAAATGACCCTGAAGTGCCACCTCACACCTATCAGACTGGCTAATATGAAAGAAAAAATGATAAATGTTAGAAGAGATTTGGGAAAATTGGGATGCATACACTGTTGGAGAAATTGTGAGCTGATCCAACCATTCTGGAGAGAAATTTGGAATTATATTCAAGGGCTATCAAATTGTGAATACCCTTTGATTCATCAATACTACTACTAAGTCTGTGATCCAAAGATATTTTTAAAAAGGAAAAAAGAATTTATTCATAGAAAAATATTTATAGCAACTCTTTTTTGTGGTGGCAAAGTATTAGAAATTGAGGGGAAGTCCATCAATTGGGGAATGGCAAAACAAGATGTGGTATATGATTGTGATGGAATACTATTATGATATATAAATGATGAACAGTATGCCCTCAGAAAAACATAGAAAGACTTACAAGAACTGATACAAAGTGAAATGAACAAAACCAGGACAATATTGTACACAGTAACAGCAATACTGTACGATGATCAACTGTGAACAACTTAGCAATTTTCAGTAATACAATCATCCAAGACAATTCCAAATTACTTATAATGAAAAATACTTTCCACACCAGAGAAAGAATTGTTGGCATCTAAATGCAGAGTGAAGCATACTATTTTTCACTTTTTTTTCATCTGTCATTCCCGTATGAGAATTTTAATTGATTTACAATATGCTGAAAAACTGATGGGATCTCTTTACTTATCTGAATACTTTGAAGACTGGAGAAGTCTCTGGTCTGATTAGATTTTGAGAAGATTAAAAACTTAGGAAAGGATCTTGTTGTCTTCTTAAAGCTAAAAGATTGCCGTATTATATGTGTAATATAGTGGTGGGGAACCTGTGGTCCTGAGGCCACATTTGGCCATCTGGGTCCTTGGATGTAATTTTTTGACTGAGTCTAAGATCTGCAGAAGAAATCATTTCATTAAGGGGATTTTTTCCATGAAGTTTGGATTCAGTCAAAGAGCTGAACACGGGGACCTAGAGGGCCACAGGTTCCCCACCCGGGGTGCAGTATGTTACAGTATACAAAATATATTCACGTAGCTCATTTGATCCCCTCTGAAGTTGGCAGGGCAGGGATTTTAATCCTCATTTTACATTAAGAACATTGAAGATAAGGGACATGATATTTTTCTTTCAAGGTCATATTACTAAAAAGTGGCACAATCTGGACAAGATCCTAGTGCAGATCTCTCTGCAATACACTCTGCTAATAAACGCCAGAGAAGAAAATGTTTCCTGATTCTGAGATTGCCAGGTTTAAAACAGGAGAAAATAGTTTTTATTTGCTGTTTGAAGGTGTTCAGGCTTTAACCAGATGACTAAAGATATCATAAGACTTCTTCAAAATGTAGGTATGGGTTCTAGGGAGAAAAGTCAATTATACAGTATGCATATATACCCTTGATTATGACTTCTCCAATTGGAAATTTGGATTATTATGAGGAGAGTCAATTCTTTGTTCCTCTGTGGTAAGTATTATGAATTATTTAGTCATAGAGGCAGGGAAAAATGAATTCTTCAAGGTAATGGTTCTGGTTACTATGGTAAACAGTAGTTTGGGGATCAAAATGACAACATCACATTTATCCTAGGGTTCCTCACCTTCTTAATCTACCATCATGGTCTTTTTGACCCTTAATCAGAAACTAGAAAATCACAAACACTTGGAACATAGTGTCTTCTACTTCTTTCCCCTCCATCCTTTCAACTTGTGATTAAAGGCAGTGAAATTGCTCCACTTCTCCATCAACACCCTTTGGAAAGCTATTAAAAGAAGACTCTCACAACATTCCCTTTATTTTTTTACATTTAATTTTAATTTTATTTTTCTAAATCACATATAAACAAAAAATTTTAACATGTATTTAAAAACTTTTTGAGTTCATTATTTTCTTCTTTCCTCACAGCCCCACTTATTGACAAGGCAAGCAATTTGATATAAAATATAAATGTAAAGTCATACAAAATATTTTAATGTTAGCCATGTTGCAAAAGAAAATTCAAAACAAATACAAAAAAAATAATAAAAAAGTTTTAAAGAAGTATATGTCAATCTACATTCAGACTCCCTCAGTTCTTTCTCTGGAGGTAGATAGAATTTTTCTTCATAAATCTTTTGTGAATTATCTTAGAAAATTGTATTACTGAGACTAGCTAAGTCATTTACAGTTGATCATTGTTCAATATTGCTGTTTTAAAATATAATATCTTATTTTAGCAAATTATGTGTAAAATCAATTTTTAACATTCAGGGTTTTTTTTATGCTTTGAGTTTCAAATTCTATCCTTCCCTAGCTCCTGTACTGACTCCCTGACACAGTAAGCAATTAGTTATACATATGCAATAATGCAAAACATATTTCCATGATAGTCATTTTGTGGAAGAAAACTGAAACCAGAAAAAATGAAAGAAGGAAAGAAAGAAGAAAAGAAAGACAGAAAGAAAAAGAAAAAAGAAAGAAAGAAAGATAGAAAGAAATAAAGGAGGAAAGAAAGAAGGAAATGAAAATCATATGCTTTGGCCTGTATTCTAAAGCCATTAGTTCTCTCTCTGGAGGTTGGTAGCTTTTTTCATCATGAGTCTTTTAGGATAGTCTTCAATCATTACATTGCTGAGAATAGCTATGCTATTCACAGTTGTTCAACATACAACATTGCTATTACTGTGTACAGTGTTCTCCTGGTTCTGTTCACTTCACTCTGCAGCAGTGTGTATAAGTCTTTCCAGGTTTTTAAGAAATCATCCTGCTTATCACTACTTATAACACAATAATATTCCATTACAATCCTATAAACACCACAACTTGTTCAGCTATCCCTCAATTTATGGACATACCCTCAATTTCCCATTTTTGTCTCCACAAAAATAGCTGTTATAAGTATTTTTGTACAAATTCTTTCTTTCCTTTTAAAAATTTCTTTGGGATACAGCCCTAGTAGTGGTTTTGCTGGATTCAAAGTGTATGTAGGCACAGTTTTATAGCACTCTGGATATAGTTCCAAATTGCTCTCCAGAATGATTAGATCAGTTCACAACTCCTCAACAGTATGTTAGTGTCTCAGTTTTCTCACATCACCTCCAACATTTGTCATTTTTCTTCTCTGTCATATGAACCAATCTGATAGATGTGAGATGGTACCTCAGAGTTACCTTAATTGGCATTACTCTAACCAAGTAATTTAGAACATTTTATATAACTATAGATATCTCTGATTTCTTCTTTTGAAAACTGCCTGTTCATATTCTTTTAGTATTTATCAATTGGAAAATTACTTGCATGTTTATAAATTTGACCCAGTTCTCTATATATGTGGTAAATGAGGCCTTTAATAGCTCAACTTGCTGTAAAAGTTATTTTCCGGTTTCCTGCTTTCCTTCAAATCTTGGTTGCATTGGTTTTGTTCGTGCAAAAACATTTCAAATTAATGTAATCAAAATTATCCATTTTACATCCTGTAATGTTCTCTATTTCTTGTTTTGTCATAAAAATTTCCCTTATCTGACAAGTAAAATATTTCACGTTCCCTAATTTGTTTATGATTATCACCCTTTATGTCTAAATAATGTACTTATTTTGAACTCATCAATATTGGGTAAAATACCTAATATACCAATGTATATGATTTGAGATGTTGGTCCTGCTAAACTGTTACCCAGTTTTCCCAGAAAGTTTTGTCAAATAGTGATTTATTATACCAATATCCTAATTTTTGGGGTTTGTCAAATGCTAGAGAAGTGTTGTCATTACTACTATATACTGTGTATCTGTTCTATTTCACATATCCATTACTTTATTTCATAGACAATACCACATTATTTCAATGGTTACCATTTAGAAATACAGTTTGAGGTCTAATACTGCTTAGCCACCTTCCTTCACATTTTAAAATATTGATGCCTTTGATATTCTTGACTTTGTTTTTCCAAATGAATGTTATGATTTTTCCTATATCTATAAAATAATTTTCTGGTAGATTTAATGGTATGAAAGAGAATAAGTAAAATAATTTAGGTAGAATTGTCATTTGTCTTATATTGGTTTAACCTATTCTTCAGCAATTAATATTTCTCCACTAGTTAAAATTTGATTTTTTTGTGAAGTTTTGTAATTGTGTTCAAATAGTTCCTGGGTTTGTCTTGGCAGGTAGACTCCCAAGTATTTTATTTGTCTGCAGTTGTTTTAAATGTAACTTCTCTTTCTATGCCTACCTTTAGATTTTCCTGGTATTACATATAAATGCTGATGATTTATATGGGTTTATTTTATATCCTATAACATTGCTGAAGTTGTTATTTCAACTAGATTTTTAGTTGAACCTCGAGGATTCTCTAAGTATACCATGATATCATCTGCAAAGAGTAATAGTTTTGTTTTCTCCTTGTCTATTCTAATTCCTTTAATTTCCTTTTCTTCTCTAAATGCTATAGCTAGAGTTTCTAGAACAATACTGAATAAAAGGGGTGAAAATTGTCATCTTTGCTTCACCCTTGATCATGTTGGAAAAACTTCTAGCTCAAGTCCATTACAAATAATCCTTGATGATGGTTTTAGAGAGGGGCTACTTATCATTTCAAGGAAAGTTCCATTTATTCTCATATTTTCTTAGGTTTTTAATAAGAATGAGTAGTTGGTTTTATCAAAAGCTACTAATGCATATATTGAAATAATCATATGATTTTTATTGGTTATGCTGTTGATATGATCAATAATGTTGATAGTCTTCCTAATGTTAAATCAGCTCTGAATTCCTGTTATATTTCCCACCTGGTTATAATGCATGATCTTTGTGGTATATTGCTTTAATCTCCTTGCTAGTGTTTAGTTTAAAATTCTTACATCAGTGGCAGCTAGGTGGCACATTAGATAGAGTTCTGGCCTTGAATTCAGGAGTACCTGAGTTCAAATCTGACCTCAGACACCTGAAACTTTTGTACAACCCCAATTGCCTCACCAAAAAATAAAATATAATAAAATAAATTTCTTGCATCATTATTTCTATAGGGAAACTGGTGTATAGATTTTTCGTTCTGTTTTTGTTCTTCCTGGTTTAGGTATCAGTACCATATTTGTGATATAAATGGAATTTGATAGGACTCCTTCTTTTCTTGTTTTTCAAAATAGTTTATAGTAGAATTGGAATTAATTATTCTTCAAATGTTTGATAGAATTCACTGGTCCTCAGAATTTTTCTTAAGGATCTCATTGATTCTTTGTCCACTTTATTTATCCTCTTCTGTTAATCAGGGGAATTTTTATTTTTGTAAATATTCACCCATTTCATCTGTATTGTCAGATTCATTGGCTTTTAATTGGGCAAAATAGCTCCTAATCATTGCTTTAATTTCATCTGCATTGTTGGTGAATTTACATTTTTCATTTTTGATCTTGGTGATTTTGATTTCTTACTTCTTTTATAAAATTCAAGTAAACCAGTGGTTTATCTATTTAATTTTTTTATAAAACCATTTCCTATTTTTATTTATTAGTTCAATGATTTTCTTCCTTCAATTTTGTTAATCTCTCTTTTGATTTTCAGGACTTTTAATTTGTTGTTTAAGAGATTTTTTTTTAAAATTTTTCCTTTTCCAGATGCCAACTCCATTGATCTACTCTTTCTCTATTTGATTGATGTGTTTAGAGATATAAATTTTCCACTAAATACTGCTGTAGCTGCATCCCAAATTTAGGTATGTTGTCTCAATGTTATCATTCTTTTTAATGAAATTATTTACGATTTAATGTTTGTTCTTTCACCCCATCATTCTTTAGTACTAGATTATTTCATTTCAAATTAATTTTAATCTGTTTCCATGGCCCTATATTGAATATAATTTTTATTACATCATGGTCTGAAAAGGCTGCAGTAATATGTCTGCTCTTCTGCACTGAGTATTAAGGTTTTTATGTTCTAATATATTGTCAATTTTTGTTCAAGTGTCTCTTATCATTTAAAAAAGGTATATTTCCTTCTACTTCCATTTAATTTTCTCTAGATGTCTATCATATCTAAATTTTCTAAAATTCTTTTTATCTTTTAAATTTCCTTCTTATTTATTTCATGATTAGATTTGTCTAGTTCTGAGGGAAAATTTGCTGTCCCTTGATAGTATAACTTTACTGTGTTATTTGCTCCAATAACTCAATTAATTTTGCCTTAAGAATTTGAATACTATTCCATTTTTGCTTTAATTTTTAGAATTGCTATTACTTCCTTGTCTATGCTACTTTTTTTTTCAAAATGCAGTTTTCCAGCTAATTTCCTTTAATTGGGTCTGTTTTTGCCTTTGCTTTGCCTGAGATCATTTTTGTTATGCTACTTTTTTGTTTTTACCTCTGGCACAAAATAAATTCTGCTACATGGGAGACTTCCATACCTTCCTGATAAAAAGACCAGAACTCAACAGAAAATTTGATCTTCAAATACAAGACCCAAGAGACACTAAAAAGGTAAATGGGACAGACAGAAACAACATGTTATTAATAAAGGCAAACTATTTACATCCCTACAAGGGAAGATGACACTTGTAACTCTTGAGAACTGTGTTGTTATTACACCATGTTGAAGGGCTATACATAAAGGGGGTGGGTATAAATTGACTTTGATGAAAAAATCTAATCAAATGGGTTAAATGGATCCAAGTAAGTGGATTAATCTGATCTAACTAAGAAAATGTACTGAGAGAAAAGGTAACTTACATCACAGGAAAAGGCAGAAAAACCTATTACAGCAGAGGGAAAGAAGGGAGGGAGATGAGCATTGTTGGAACCTTACTCTCATCAGATTTGGCTCAATAAGGGAATAACATAATTAGTTAGGTATAGAAATCTAACATGCCATATAGGCAGTAGGAGGGAAAAGGGCAAAGAAAAGAGAGGGGGCTAATAGAAGGAAGGTGAGGCTGAGGGAAGTGGTTGGTCAAAAGCAAAACAGTGAGGAGGGAAAAGGAGAAAGGAAAAAGAAAAGCATAAATGGGGTGGGGGAAGGATAGAGAGAAAGACACAGATAGTAATGATAATTGTGAATGTGATATATGAATGTAATAGAATACTATTGTGCTACAAGAAATGATGAACAGGCAGACTTCAGATGAACCTGGAAAGACTTGTATGGTTTGTTGCTGAGTGAGTTGAGCAGAACCAGGAGAATGTTGTACACAGTAAGAGCCACATTGAGTGATGACTGACTTTGATAGACTTAACCACTCTCAGCAATACAAGGATCTAAGACATCTCCAAAAGCCTCATTATGGAAAATGCCATCCACATCCAAAGAAAGAACTATGAAGTCTGAATGAAGATTGAAGCATACTATTTGATATTTTTTTTCTTCTGTTGTGTTTTGTTTCCTCCTTCTGGTGGTTCCTCCTATTTTAATTATTACTTACAATATCACTAATGTGAAAATATGTTTAATAGGAATATATATGAGTAGCCTATATTAGATTGCATGCCATCTTGGGGAGGAAGGTACAGAGGGAGGGGGAGAAAAATTTAAAACTCAAAAGCTTATGGAAGTGATTGTTGATCATTCAAAATAAATTAATAAAATATTTTGAAAAAAAAATTAATTCTGCTACAGCCCTCTATTATTTTCTCAATACATTTCTCTCTTTCAATTGTGTTTCTTATAGACAATATATTGTTGAATTCTGTTTTTTAATCCATTCTCCTATATACTTCTGTTTTTATGGATGAGTTCATTCCATTCATATTCACAGTTGTAGTTTTAACTGTATTTCTTCCATCCTATTTACCTTGTTTATCTTTCTCTCTCTTTCTCTCTTTTTATTAAGTGACTCATTCATTCTCTTTAACCCTTATCTTGATTTTGAATGTCAAATTTAATATTCAGCTGTGGTCTTTTTATCAGGAATGTTTAAAAGACTATTATTTCCTTAAATGTCCTTTTTTTCCGTTGAGAATTATATTCAATTTTGCTGGAAGGATTATTCTTCGTTGGAATCCTAGCTCCTTTCCCTTCTGGGATGTCATATTGCAAGCCCTACACTCCTTTAATGTGGTAGCTGCTAAATCTTGTGTGAATCCTGTCTGCAGCTCCATGGTTTTTGAACATTTATTTCTGGCTGTGTGTAGTATTTTCTCCTTGACCTGGGAGCTCTGGAATTTGGCTATAATATTCCAAGATGTTTTAATTCTGGGATGTCTTTCAAGAGGTGATCAGCATATTCTTTCACTTTTTACTTTGTCTTCTGGTTCTATGCTACAAAAGAAATTTCACTTGATAGTTTCTTGAAATTCAATGTCTATGCACTTTCTTTTTATTATAACTTTCAGTGAGCCAATGATTTTTAATGATCTCTCTGCCATCTATTTTCCAGGTCAGTTGTTTTTCTAATTTCTTATTTCAAATTTTCTTCTATTTTTCCATTCTTTTGATTTTGCTTTAGTATTTCTTCATGTCTCATCATGGCATCAGGTTCTACCTGCCTATTTCTAAATTTTAAGGACTTTTTTTCTTCAGTGATTTTCTCTTTTTCCATTTGGGCCATTCTACTGTTTAAGGAGTTATTTTCATCAGTGACATTTGAACCTCTTTTTACCATTTTGTCACTTCTGCTTGGCAAGGCATTCTTTTCTTCAGTGAGGTTTTGTACTTCCTTTGCCATTTGGCAAAATTGTTTTTTAAGGTATTATTTTCTTCAGTATCTTTGCACTTTTTTTGACAATGCTGTTATAATTAATTGATTGATTGATTGATTGATGCATCTATCAATTACTTAATTTTTACATTTTGAGTTCTAAATTGTCTCCCTCCCAACCCCATTTAATGGAAGACTAACATTTGAGATTATATATATAGTATGTGTATGTATGTGTGTGTATGTGTGTGTGTGTGTCTCTGTGTATAAAACCATAAAATACATACTTTCATACATCAGTTCTTTCTGGGGTGGTAGATTGCATTTTCCATTTGTAAAACCTTCACAATTGATATAAATGATCATATTACTCAGAATAGCTTAGCCATTCACAATTACTTTTCAAACAAGGTTATTGTTACTGTATACAATATTCTCTTGTTTTTATACATTTCATTCTTTATTATTTCATTCACCTTTTTATGTTTTCCTAAAATCATAAAGCTCATCATTTCTTACAGCATAGTAATATTCCATCACAATCATATGTTACAACTTTTTCAGCCATTCCATAATTAATGGGCATTCCCTCAGTTTCCAATTCTTTGCCACCAAAAATAAAAATGCTCTAAATATTTTGAAATCTTGGGAAATGTACCTAATGGTGTTATTGGGGAGTCAAAGGATATACACAATTTTACAATTCTTTGGCTATAATTCCAAATTTCTCTCAAAAATGATAAGATCAGTTCACAATTTCATGAACAGCATATTTGTGTTCCAATTTTCCACATCCCTTTCAGCATTTATCATCCTTTCCTGACCATATCTTTTGACCATTCATCAATTGGAGAATGATTCATATTCTTATACATTTGACACAGTTTTCTATATATTTGAATTCTGAAGGCTTTATCCAAAAAAAACTGACTACAAAATCTCCCCAATTGTCTGCTTTGCTTGTAACCTTGTCTACATTGGATTTATTTTTATAAAACCTTTCTAATTGGTTGTAATGAAAATTATTCATTTTATATTCCACAAAGCTCTCTATCATTTGTCTATTCATAAGTTCTTCTCTTATTCATAATTTTGGTTGGTAATATGCTGCATACTCCTCTTATTTACTTATGATTTCTCCATTTTTGTCTAGGCCATGTATCTATTTTGACCTTATCTTGGTAAACAGTTTGTGATACTGATCTAGATCTAGTTTTTTGCAGATTGTGTTCTGGTTTACCCATAAATTTTTACCAAATAGTGCATTCTTCTCTCAAAAGCTTAGAATTTTACATTTATAAAATAGGAAGTCAATAGATTCTTTTATAACTGTGTATTATGTACATACTCTATTCCACTGATCCACCATTTCATTTTAAGCTAGTATCAGATGTTATTGCAAATTACTGCCTTATGTTACAGTTTAACATCTGATACTGCTGCATCTCCTTCCTTTATATTTTTTCATTAATTCATTTGATATTATTTAATTTTTGTTCTTCCAAATGAATTTTATTATTTTTTTTGTAGCTCAATAAAACTTTTAGTAGTTTTATTCAGATGTCATTGAATAAATAGATTGATTTATGTAGAATTGTCGTTTTTAGTGTAGTGGCTCTGCCTAACCATAAACAATGTTTCTCCAATTATTTAAATCTGGCATTAATAATATAATATGTTTTATAACTATGTTAATGTAGTTTGTGGGTTTTTCTTGGTAGGTATATCCCAACATACTTTAAATTGTCTCTGACTATTTTAAGTGAAACATCTCTTGCTATCTCTTTTTTCAGGGCTTCGTTGGAAATATATAGAAATGCTAATGATTTATGTGGGCTTATTTTACATCCTCCTACTTTGCCAAAATTATTAATTTTATTTCAACTATCTTTAGCTTAATCTCTAAGATTTTGCAAGAATTCCATCATACAATCTGCTATTGCTATCATTTCTAGTACAATATTGAATAATAGTGATGATAATGGGCATCCTTGCTTTTTCTTATCTTTATTTTCATTTTTTCCCAGTGTCGACATTGATTTACACCAACCCAGAGAACCAAACAAATCTTTAGTTGCTTCAAACCCAAAATGAGAGTTTACTTAATGGAGGTAACACTGGTAGTTTTATTTCTCTCTTTTAGTCTTTCTTTTCAATTTAGATGCTTGGGTAGAGATATGGATTTTTCACAGAAGTATATCATGAGAAATGTTTCAAATAGAAAGTGTACTAAAATTATTTCATGAAGGTTTTCTTACTCTCTAAACAATTGTGCCCCTCTACTGTGGTGGCCTTTCTAGCTTTTCTGTTTTCAGTCCCTCTAGACTCAGCCACTTTAGCTGCTGGACTATTAAGCACTCTTTGTGGTTTTCCTACCTCTTTCCCAGAACACAAGGACTGGCTGGGGCTTAATTATACCTATGGTATATGTGGGTTCAATGAATATGCTGGTTCAATGGCTATTCATATGTCTTGGCATTTGCACCCTCATGAAATGCAAAAACAAACAAACAAACAAAGCTTCTATACCTCTTCCCTTGGTAAGTTCACTCAGTGGCTCAGTCAAACTACTTGGCCCTACCCCTGGTTACCATTTGCGAACAAACAAAAGCAGACAGGAATCCAGTCCAGATTTCATTGCTCTACGTGTGATTTTCTCAATTTTTATTACTTCACTTGGTCTTTAAAGACAAAAAGGGTCTTCACCTAAGTAATTTCACCAAAAAAGTTTGAGTTACCAAAAGAGAAATTTGACTACTGGTAGTTGTTATAAAGAAGACCCCGGACTCAGTTCCAAAGACTGGTGTCTTAAAGACTTTTTTATTAAAGAGGTTGAAGTGTGTCCTTTTGATTCTCATGAGAAGCAGACACACCTCCTTTGAAGGGGAGAGTGTGTCTAGTACAGAAGCAAGAGCAAGCTTTATAGTTAGTAATTGCCTAACTCCTCCCCTCTAGATCAGAATTGGCCCTAATCCTTCTGGGTTACAATCATCCTTATACACCTTGTTCATATATTTTACATACATGCGATCCCACCCCTTAACATACATTTTTGTGGCTAGGATTGTGTTGTCACTCCCCTCCTGGACAGAGAAGTTAGCCTGTCTGTACTGATTTCTTATCTACTTATGTGGAAACTTAACTCTTTTATTTCTTACATAGTGCATGTCCATTGGTATGTGTATTTGTGACAGTACAATTAATTCCCATTAATCTAAATGTGGGAAGAAGACTAATCCCTGTGGTGCCATTTCTCCTTTAGAGTTGGTATAATTCTCTACTCATTTATCATTAAACCTCAGAGTTCAATCAATCCTCAGTACTTCATTTTAGCAAGGAGCAATTGGTCAGCTTGTTTCTAGTACTGTCAACAATCTTACACAATGTGATGTGGCACAAATAAATTTTGGAGGGAAGACATGATTAATGGAAGGCTGAAATGAGTGATACATTACATTAGGATGTTCTTATGGGGAAGAACCCTGGTGATATAAATTGTTGAGAGTTGGGTAGGAGGGTCAAGCAAGTCAGGAAGGGAAATTGACAAGTAAATTGACAAAGAAAAATATTGCAATGTTGTCCACATCTGAGTTGTATATCAAAGGGAATAAATCACTAGTGTGAAGAAGCAGAAAATTTATTTAAGACCTCAGTGACTTTTGATGCTGCTAATTATACCAGGCAATCCTTCAATCCTTCCTGGTTTTCCTTAGTGCATCCTTCACATCCTTGTTCCTCAGACTATAGATCCAGGGGTTTAGCATAGGGATAACTGTGGTATAGATCACTGAGGACATTTTCTGTTCATTGATGTTGCTGTTTGATGCAGGCTGACAGTACATAAAAATGATGGAGCCATACAGGATGGCCACAGATGCCAGGTGGGATCCACAGGTGCTGAAAGCTTTGGACCTACCCTTAGCAGAATGGATCCTGAGGATGCTGGAAAGGATGAAAGTGTAAGAGATCAAGACAGGTAGAGTGATTACCAATGAGGTGATCACAACTTGTAGAATCGCCAAAAGCTCATTGATGTAGGTGATAGAGCAGGAGAGTTTCAAAAAGGGAGAAATGTCACAAAAATAATGACTAATAACATTCTTTCTACAGAAGGACAATCTGGCTAGACCAGTTATGTGAGTAATGGCTCCAAAGACCCCCATAGTATACACTCCTATCACTAGCAGGAAGCAGATATTCTGGAACATGGCACTGTTATAGGTCAAGGAGCTACAGATGGCAACATAAGGATCATAGGCCATGGCTGTCAGCATGAAGCAGTCAGCAATCCCAAAAGTACAGAAGAAAAAGAAGTGGGTCAAGCACCCTGAGTAGCAAATTATGTTCTTCTCTGCTTCAAAGCCCACCAGCATTTTGGGGGTAATGACAGAGGAGAAGCAGAGATCAATAAAGGACAAGTTACTGAGAAAATAGTACATGGCTGTGTGAAGCTGAGAACTGGTCCTGATAAGTAGGAGTAAGCCCACATTCCCCATCATGGAGATAATGCATATTTGAAGGAAGAATAAGAGGAGGGTGAGCTGGAGTTCTGGCTGTTCTGTTAATCCCATAAAGATAAAGTCTATCACCATGGAATGATTCTCTGTATCTGTTGTCCTTTGAAATTTGAAGTGAGAATCTGTGGAGATGGGGAAAAAATAGTGTTATTAGGGAGAGATGACTATTTCCCAATGTCTGCTGACCTAAGATCTCATGAATGATATG
Organism: Vombatus ursinus; assembly: GCF_900497805.2. NCBI lineage: Eukaryota > Metazoa > Chordata > Mammalia > Diprotodontia > Vombatidae > Vombatus > Vombatus ursinus. The sequence continues at coordinate 124,572 of NW_020954036.1, forward strand.
ATTTCTTCTTGAACTCAACAGCAGCAGTAGACACAAATACCCACATGTATTCATTAACTATTAATATAAACCTAGATCATAGCATTGAAATCTCAGATTTGAAAACAATTTAAATATCCTATAATCAAATCGATAGCAATACAATAAATTTTCTGTACAATAAAAACAAGTTTGATGAAATAAAGAACTCCATCTAGTTAAGAAATCTCAAACAAGATGAAGATAGAACAAAACAATAGATATATTGTAAAACAAATTTAGTTTTTCTGGAGGACAGAAATAATCAAATAGTATCACAAGCAAAAAAAGAAAACCTGAAAATTCCTTAAATGGAAAGATTTAGAAACAATGATGACAATTGTGACAGATCTAGAGGAGAAATCAAAGAGAGAAAATTTAATGATTGTTGAAATTCCTAAAAACTGTGAGCAAGAAAAAAATTTAATTTCTATGTTTCAAAAAACATAAACTAAGTGATAGTTTGATCATATTCAGTGTAGAATAATCCAAAATTCAACTCTTCAAGACATGAGAATACCAAGCTTCAATTCCATAATAACATGAAAATGCTAATATAGCAGTTCAGACCAAAGGTACTATGAATATGATGAATAGTGAACAATATGAAGAAAGAAATTTATACAAAATATATTCAGTAAGAAGAATCAGGAAAACGATATACATAAATATCACAACAATGTTTGAAAAACAAAGATAAAATAATTGAAATTGAATGATATGACATTATAAAGACCAAGTTTTCCCCAAAGAAATCTGAGAAAGTAACTACTCCTCTACTTTGAATATGTGGGAGCCATGGCTACAGAACCAGGTTGGGTTTTTTTTTTTAAGTTTTCATCTGTTTAATTGAACTTGCTCTCCCTCAGTTTGTTTTTCTCATTTTTACAACAAATGATGGCTATTTCAAAGGGGTAGGAGGAAGAGTTATCTTGCAAACTGTTGATGACATAAAAATATTACCAACAAAATTTATTATAAAAATAAAAGCATTATATTAAAAAACAATTCCGTTTTACAACATTTTACCAGAAAATTGTGAAATTACAGAAAACTGGAAATTAAATACTTTTAGAATTTTCCATTCTACCACTTCTAAGAGCTGTACAGAAGTGTGAAGTCATTGCTGTGAAAGATTGCCAGGGAGAAAGCAAATAAGTAACTAATCTCTAAATACTTTTACAATATTTCCTGGGGGACTATGTAATTGGGTAACGTCTCCTCAGTCACAGCTTTAGTATGTATCACAAATGGGTTTGAAGCTAGATTTTCATGACTCTGAAACTGGTCCTCTATGACACTGTGCCTCTCATTTTGAAATTCTCATTGCTCCTGTAAGAATAAAAGCTAAACACTATTTTCTTTTTTTTTCTTTCTCATGGTTTTTCCTTTTTTCTCTGCTTCTTCTTTCACAACATGACTAATGTGGAAATAAGTTTAAAATGATTGTACATGTATCATCATATCAGATTGCATGACATCATGGGAGTGGGGTAAAAGAGGGAGAAAAAAATTGGAACTCAAAATCTTATAAAAGTAAATGTTGAAAACAAAAAAAAATTCAGCTCAAAAAAATAAAATATAAATCTTCCAAAAAAAAGAATTGAAGGTGAAATGATCACTTTTTCTTGACTATTACAAAAACCTATTACTGATTTTTCCTCCTCATATTTCCCTCTTCCCTCTAACACATCCTTCATATCACATCCAGAATAAACTTCCTAAGTATAGACCTGCTCAGGTTGTTACTATTCTCAAATGTCATTAGTTACTTTATAGTGTACATTAGGTAAATTTCAGATACCACTGTCTGTGAATCAATGTCATCCACAATTTGAAGCATTTATCTTTCCAAGTTAATTTCATTCCTCGCTGTGTATTCTAAGATTCATTCATTCTTTTGCTCCTTCATTTGACAAAAAATTGTTCAGTAGCTAGTATTTTTACAGCACAGATGATATTATTGAAATTCATAAAAGACACAGTATCTTAATCAATCAACAAGTTTTTATTAAGCACCTACTATGCGCCAGGCACTGTATGTGTGCTAGGAGATGGAGATATAAGTGATAAAGAATGAAACAATCCCTACCTGAAAAGAGCCAGTATTGTACCAATTCCAATCTAGTAGGGGTGAAAGTCATTGAGTAAACCCAGTGTCTTAGAAAGACCTTGGGTGAATAACCTGGATTCAAATCATAGTCCTGCTACTTACTACCTGTGTGACATTAGACAATTAATTAGCCTCTAAGAGCTTCAATTTCCTCATCTGTAAAAGACAGAGCTGGATAAGATGAGCTCCAAATTTCTTTCCAGCTCTAAATTTATCATAAGCAACCTAATGACATAAAAAAATATATAAAACTGATGATTCTAAGATTATCCTTTAACTCTGATAGCTTCTGATAAACAAAGACTTTTAACACATTAGCATGAATATCTCAGTCTTCAGTTATCTCCTCTTAAATTGATCATGATGTATAAATACAGTCATAAACACATCTAAGATCAATGAACTTCTCAAATCCACCCCTCCCCTTTGTCATGTTAACATGTACATCAGTACTTCAGAAAGCTGTAATTCCATCACTTTGGGTACCCCCTTCAGTGACTAAGATAATGTGAAAAATGAATATTTTTCTCTTGAATTTAATAACTAATTATTGAATCAGCACTAAGGTTTTTTTTTCACTATTTTCTACTTCCTCATCCAGAAACCAAATAGCATGAGAAATCTCTCTTAAAGATTTACCTAGACCAAGATCTAGTCAGACAGTAAAAGAAATTCCAAGTTTGGACTAATGTGTTTATTTCTACTTATTGGATTTGCTCAGACGGGTCTGGGACAATATTGATTCTCCCTTTTGTCAGACAGGAGATATGGAAATGGATAAATCTCTCTGACCAAGATTTGGGTGACCCAATCACATACCCCAAGACCCTCATTTTAATATAGCCCACCTCTGGTTCTGTTAACCAATCAGAGTTGATTGGTATCCCTCAAGAACATATGCTTTTTGAAGAGCATATATAACCCCACCAACATGAGGGGTCTTTGGTCTAAGAGAGAGGACTAAATGACCATCTTTTTATTAATAAGCATGCTGGCCTTATTAATAAAATTGTTAAATAACCCAGAAACTGTGTCTCTCAGAACTTTTTAATTGTCATTCAGGCTCTTTTTAGCTGAGACCTGTGGTCAGAAAGGTATTCAACATCATAAAGTGAAACATGCAGGTAGCATAATAAAATATCATTTAATATTGCATTTTATTAAATAAAGTATTTTTCTTTTTCTTTGTTTCCTAATTTCATTTACTATTTCTTCCCTTGTCAGGGTAATTGTCTTTGGATAGTTTTTGGAAATCTATTCTTTTGAGTATATTGAGAAGATGAAATGTCTCATTCAAGGAATGTCAAAGAGGCCATTGTCACTGGATCAAAGAGTATGTGTTAGAGTATAAGTATATGAATATTGGAGCTGGGGCAGGTTATAAAAGACTTTGAGTTCATTGAGTAGGGGTGTGATATAGTCAGTTTTAAAAGATCACTTTGACAATGGGGTGGTAGATGCAATGGAGTGGAAATACTTGTGACAAGAAGAGAAATTAATGGACTATTGCAATAGTTTGGGGGTGAAATGATGAAGACCTGCACTAGGTGGTGAAAGAGACAGAAGAGGGGATATGTGTTAGAAGTTACAAAAGTAAAATTTACAGGCATTGGCAAAATAATGGATATAGGAATAAGAAAGAGTGAGGAGTCAAGGATGAAATCTATGTTGTGAGCATGGATGTCTAGAAAGATAGTGGTGCCCTTAAGAGAGCAGTTTTTTTTTTCAAAAAAAATAAATGTTTTGAAGGAACCAGGTCAGATCCAAGGATTGATGCAAGAAGTTTTCTCACAATTATACATCTCAAGCAACTCAAATGTCTTTTCCAAAAGTTGGCTCCATTCTGATTAATCAGTTATTGTTTCCAAGTTGCTTTGATTGTTTACAGATGCTTGGGGAAAGTAGGACACCTCTTTTTGTGATTTCAAGGAATTGTGCTTGTTCAATCACCCCCTTGCAATTTGGAAGGTCCCTAATTTTTCCTCCAATTAGAAATATGATTATCAAATTGTGTATACTGGTTAATTGTTCTCTTTTCATTAATTGGTACTATTTGATTAAATTTTTAATGCATAAAAATGGGTCTCACCCTGTATTCTGGGTCCAGTGCAAAGGCTAAAGAGGCTTTATCCCAGTTTATTGAGCAATTAACACGTATTACTGAATAAATCAATATGCTTGCAAACTTGGGTCTTTTTTTCTCTTTCATTTCATCTTTTGCCTGCAGCAAGGCAGTGATGGACACAGCAAAGTATATCTGTCTGTGATCCTGCCATGCGGGACTCACTTACTCCTGAGGGAAGGACAAGCAAGCATGGAAATTCTCTGCGAGGGGTAAATATTGTGTCCATTTTTGTTTCTGCCTTGTAGTGGTTTTAAGGCTTCACTGTAATTGGCGTGCCTTGATGATCAGAAAATAAACACCAACTTGCCATGGAGAGCTGGAATTTTGTCATTAAAAATCGGGCATTTATAGAAACTAACAAAATAAAATAGACCTAATTATACTAACTGCTTATTTCTCACTAGGTTCCAGACACAGAGGAAAAAGGAGGGTGGGTGAAATAAGCAAGTAGAACCACTCTTTCTCTCAATCATCTAAGCATGTACAGAGAAGGGTAGAGAAAGGGGTTTGCTTCTAGTCTCATCTCACTAAGTTAAAACAAATCATCAATGTGTGTCTCAGGCATCCCTATACACTCTTCAGTTCATAACTGCTTTTTAGTTCAAGCATATGTATTTTGGTTACTTGCCTTATTCCTGTCAGGATTAGAAGAGTCAGTGCACTGATGATGCTTTTCCTCAATCTCTTGTTATGTGAGAATAATTCATAAATGTTATTGACACAGCAATTGTCAACTGACAGGATTGTGATGATGATACTTCAAGGGTGGGATTGTTGGAAGTTTCTGAAAAAATAGAGGATAAAATAAATAAAACAAAATAAAGATAATCTTTTCAATAAACTACCAGGTAGAAGCATATGAAACAACCACTTTTTCTTTGAGCTGCCTAGTTCTAGGGGAAGAAGGATTTTTATTTGTCCAATGAATATCTCAAGGAAAATTTCTCCAAGAAAATGAGTGAGAACACCTGGTCCTTCAGTCTTTCTTCACTTCAGAGCTTGTTCTCCCTTGAGAAAGAGACAATGGCATGGAGTATGTTTGTCTCTGATTAATGGCATTCCCATTGGCATTTCTGGTGTCTTGAGAAGAACTGAACCCCTTTGTTGGTAGAGTGAGCAGGAGTCATGGTTAAGTGTGGAGGTGAAGGTACTGAAGTAAGGAAAAAACCAGGGAATCTCCCTAGACATTTCTGTGGGGTGTTCCCTCAGCTCACAGTTCTCCTGATGTGTTTTACCTTTGGAACTGAGAGTGTTTTCCTACAGAGCATAATATTTCCTATTCTTTAAACACTCTCCTACTCTTTGCTTCATAATTAAGTTCAACTGTTTGGGTTTTCCTGTCTTTTCTACTACTATCATAAAAAGTCTTCAAATAAGCCCAGTATTTCTTTTTAGATAAACTTGTTCAATTCAATATAATTCAGCAAGTACTTATCAAGCATCAGTCATGTATGAAAATGATAGAGATATAAAGAAGGAGGTAATAAACATTTTCTAACATTCACTATGTCCCTCACAATATGCTATGCAATTTTACAAATATTATCTTATCTAATCCTCACAATAATCCTGTGAGTTAGGTGTTGTCATTATTCCTATTTTACAGGTGAAGAAACTGAAGTGGGCAGAAGTTTAAAGGTTAAGGTCCCTTGTCACACGCTTAATGTCTGAGTCCAAATTTGAAGTGAAGTCTTTCTGGTTTTTGACCCACCATTCTATCCACTGCCCCACCAACTGCATAAAGACAAAAAAAAACTTTGTCTTCAAGGAATTTACTGTATTTTTTCTTTTGGATTTAAAATAAATAATTAACTAGTTAATTTTTGATTTTCAACATTCATTTCTATTAGATTTTGAGTTTTATTTATTTGTTCAATAATTTTCTTAATTTAAATTTTATTAATCTCTCTTTTGATTTTCAGAATTTCTAATTTGGTATTTAATTGGGGATTTTCAATTTATTCTTTTTCTAGGTTTTTTAGTTGCATGCACAATTCATTGATCTCTTCTTTTTCTATTTTATTCATGTAAGCATTTAGAATTATAAAACTTCCCCTAAGAACTGCTTTTGCTACATCTCATAAGTTTTGGTATGTTGTCCCATTATTGTCATTGTCTTGGATGAAGTAATTGATTGTTTCTATGATTTGTTGTTTGATCCACTTGTCCTTTAGGATTAGATTCTTTAGTTTCCAATTAATTTTTAGTCTATATTTTCATTGCCCTTTATTACATGTAATTTTTATTGCATCATGATCTGAAAATGATACATTTAATATTTCTGCCTTTCTGCATTGGATTGTGAGGTTTTTATGCTCTAGTACATGATTAATTTCTTTGTAAGTCCCATGTATTGCTAAGAAGAAAGTAAGTTCCTTTCTGTCCCCATTCAGTTTTCTCCAGAGGTCAACCATATTTAACTTTTCTAAAATTCTACTCATCTCCTTAACTTGTTTCTTGTTTATTTTGTGGTTAGATCTATCTAGTTCAGAGAGGGAGAAGTTGAGGTCCCCCACTAGTATAGTTTTGCTGTCTATTTCTTCCTATATCTCCCTAAACTTCTCTTTTAAGAATTTAGATGTTTTACTACTCGGTGCATATATGTGTAGTAGGGATATTACTTCATTGTCTATGGTATCTTTTAGCAGGATGTAGTTTCCTTCCTTATCTCTTTTAATTAGATCTATTTTTGCTTTTTCTCTGTCTGAGATCAGAATTGCTACCCCTGCTTTTTTTACTTCAAGTGAAGAATAACATATTCTGCTCCAGCCTTTTACCTATACCCTATGTGTATCCTTCTCCTTCAAATGTATTTCTTGTAAACAACATATTGTAGGATTATGGTTCTTAATTCACTCTGCTGTTTCCTTTTTATGAAGGAGTTCATTCCATTCACATTTACAGTTATGATTAATATCTGTGTCTTCCTCTCCTTCCTATTCCTCTGCCCTGTTTATACTTTTCTCTCTCCTTTCTTCCTTTCCCTCCTCAGTAGAGTTTTGCTTTTGACCACCACCTTCCTCAGTCTGACCTCCCGTCTATTGGTCTGCTCCTTTTTCTTTTCCATTTCACTTCCTACTTCCTATAGGGTAAGTTAGATTTCTATACCAAACTGATTATGTTATTCCCTCTTTGAACCAAATTTGATGAGAGGAAGGTTCAAAAATGCTCATCTCCCTCCCTTCTTTCCCTCTTCTGTATTAGGTTTTTATGCCTTTTCATTTGATGTAATTTACCCTTGTCTGTCTCTTCCTTTCCTCTTCTTCCAGTACAATCCCTTTTCACCACTTAATTAAATTTTTTTATCATCACATCAAAGTCAACTTATACCTATACCCTCTGTCTAAGTATACCTCTTTTAAATGTCATAATAACATTACAGTTATCAAGAGTTACAAGTGTCATCTTCCCTTGTAGGGATGTAAACACTGCCTTTATTGATAACCTTATTGTTTTTATTTCTTTCCTGTTTACCTTATTATGCCTCTCTTGAGTCTTATATTTGAAGGTCAGATTTTCTGTTGAGCTCTGGTCTTTTCATCAGGAAGGATTGGAAGTCCCCTATTTCATTGAATGTCAATCTCCTTCCCTGAAAGATTATGCTCAGTTTCACTGGGTATTTGATCCTTGGTTGTAATCAAGCTCCTTTGCCTTACACAATGTCATATTCCAAGCCCTCCAATCTTTTCATGTAGAAGCTGCAAGGTCCTGTGTAATGCTGACTGTGGTTCCATGGTATTTAAATTTTTCCAGCTGCTTGTGTTTTCTCTTTGATCTGGTAATTTTGGAATTTGGCTACAATATTCTTTGGCATTTTCAATTTGGGATCTCTTTCAAGTAGTAATCAGTAGATTCTTTTGATGACTAATTTACCCTCTGGTTCTAGGACCTCAGGGTAGTTTTCTTTGATGATTTCCTGAAAATTGGAATCAAGGCTCTTTTTTTCATTATGGTTTTCAGGTAGAGCAATATTTTTTAAATTGTCTCTCCTGGATCTATTTTCCAGGTCAGTTGTTTTACCAATGAGGTATTTTGTGTTTTCTTCTATTTTTTCATTCTTTTGTTTCTGTTTGACTGATTCTTGATATCTCATAGTCATTAGCTCCCACTTGCTCCATTCTAATTTTTAATGGGTTGTTTTCTTCTTTTAGATTTTGTACCTCCTTTTCCATTTAGCCCATTTTACTTTTTAAAGAGTTCTTCTCTTCATTATGTTTTTGTGCCTCTTTTTTTCCATTTGGTCATTTGTACTTTTTAAGGACTTATTTTCTACAATTAATTTTTGTCCTTCTTTTTCCAAGTTATTGACCCTCCCTTGTATACTTGTCATTTCTTTTCCCAATTTTTCTTCTACCTCTCTTATTTGACTTTTAAAATCCTTCTTGAGCTGTTCCAAGAAGGTTTTTTGGGCTTGAGATCAGTTCATATTCCCCTTTGAGGTTTCAGATATGGGTATATGGATATCACTGTCCTGTTCTGAATTTTTGCTTTGATCTTCCCTTTCATCATAATAAGAATCTTTGGTCACTGCCCATTTCTGCTTTTTGTTCACAGTGTTTGTCTGTTTCCTAACTTAAAAAAAATGTTGAACTCTCCTGCTGGAGTGAAGGGGGCACTTAACCAAGCTTCTTTTCCTGCTCACCCAGGCCTTATACTTGAATGTTTGCTCCTGCTTACCTGGAGCTTGCACAGGGATGTTTTGCTGCTGGTGGATGTCTGTTGTCCTGGAGCTTTGCCTCCTGGAGTTGTGCTTCCCTGAGTTGTGCTTAGGCACTGGGTGATTTGGCTGCTGGAGAACACAGTCATGTGTGGTGGTTTTCCAAGCTGGTGTCTACCAGTTCCACTGCCTCTATTGAGGCCCTTGGTGGGGGGGGGGGGTTGTTCTTGGCACTTGCCTGCTCCATCAACCTGTGTCTCAGAATGTCCCTCTGGTCTGCTGAGGTGGGGCTTGCCACTGGTTTGCTGGGATAACTCCAGTCTTGTATTGTTCTCCATCCCTGAGAGCAAGAGGGCCTTTCCCATTAATCACCCAAGCTTCCTGTACTACAAGCCTGCTGTGCCCTGTCTTTTTGCTGGCTCAGGGTTTTTCCTGGGTGGATATTTTTTGGGCTTTTAGACATCAATAAGAGAGAGTGAGAGTGACTAACTTCTTACTCCACCATCTTGAAGAGTTTACTTTCTACTAAGGAAAAAGTATATGGCCATAGGTAAATACAAAATAATCTGAGGAGGGGAAGAATACAGTGATTTAGAATACTTCATGTCTTTGTGTGTCATTCAATTGAGTTTAATTCAACTAGCATTTCTTAAGGGCTTAATAGGTATGAAGTTCAGTATTACGTATGAGAGGCACTAATCAAATTCCTCTTTGGCTCAAATTGATTTATTCTAATGATTCTTGTTAAAGGGGAAGAACATTGAAGAAGTCTTTAGGGTTTTTTGAACAAAGTCAAATAACTTAGAATCATTACATGACAATCAGAGAACTGTAAAGGTTCATAAAAGTGACCTTGTTTAACTCTCCAAATTCATGACCACAGTGACCATAACCCTTGTGTGAGAGCAAAGCCTTGAAATAATTTAAGGTATGTTATGCAAGTTCAACTGGGAATAAGGAAGGATGAGGACACAAGTATGGAATGGGAGACTCTATGCACCTGGAGATAGCCTGTGGAGGACAGACATTGACATCAGCAGTGACAGAAAACAAAGGAAAGTATTTTCCTTAATTAAAATATGGTTCAAGGTGAGACCTTGTTGTTGCCCTTCATTCTTAGAGAGGGCCAAAATGACATCATTATGTTAGAATCAAGTTACAATGACTCATACTCTGACTGATCAGAATAATATGCACTCAGAATACTCTACCATATGTCTGGCACAAACAATCCATGTGAACATTTGGGTTGGAATGACTAATGACTGACTATATCAAAGGCCTTTGTGAGATCTACAAACACTGTAAACAGACCTCTGTTCTGCTCTTAGCATTTCTCCTGGAGTTGTTGGCAACAAACACCATATCAACCATTCCTTTGCCCTTTCTGAAGCCACACTGGCTCTCAGTAGATGACCAGATGAAAGATCAGCCTATTGAGGAGGAGTCTGGCCAGATTCTTTCCAACAATGACTAAGAGAGTGATTGTCACCCTGTGATTGTCACAAGACAATCTATTTCCTTTACCTTTATAGAGATAGACAATGTAGGTGTCCTTGAACTCCTAGGGGATAACCTCCTCTTGCCATATAACCCAGCAAATTTCAGTCAACTTTTGTATAAACAATGAAATTTCACCCCCACCTTGCAAATTTGAACTGGAATAGAATCAGCATCAGGTGGTTTGCCACATGAATGGAGCCTAATGGAATTCAAAACCTCTTCTTCAGTTGGAACTTCAGCTAGGGAGGTAAATGGGCAATGGTTTCAGCATTGATTGATGATGATATGCTAAGGTGACTATGGAAGTATTCAGCTCATTTTTCTAGGATGGTGTCCTTATCACTAATAATCATGGCTCTATCAGCACTGAGTACTTGAGGTGCACCACAGGTCTTTGGCCCATAAAAAGCCTTCAGAGCATGAGAAAAGTACTTTTGATTGTTATATGTGTTGTCATATTGGATTGTTATGATCAGCATAAAACTGAATTTCATCTTCCTTCTTACTGAACCAAGAATCTTCTAACCTTCACTTGTTCTTTACTTTTGATGAAATTAAATTCTCCCTTCTTAGAGATGGATGTACTAACCTGCTGGTAAACTCTGTAGAATTCTTATATTTCACTTAGTAGCTTCTGAATTTCCCCATCACAATTGTCAAACCAGTATTGACATTTGTGAGTATTTTGACCCTAGACAAGCAAATGCAATGCTGTACACCAAGTCTTTGAAAGCTGCCCAATCCTTTTCTGCTCCAATGTTGCCAGCTGGGGGGTGACTCAACTTTCCCTCAAAGTTAGCAATAAACTGTTCCCACTGAGAGAAGAGCTCTACTCTGTTGAGTTAATTCTTCTAGTAATCATTTTCCTTTGGGGCCACTGCTCTTGTTGAATGGGGACATTTAACTTGGAGAGGATAAGTCTGTGATCAGTCCAACACTCGGCACCACACATTGCCTTTGTCACTCTCATGTCCTGTCTATCTCTTCTTCTTACAATCACACAGTCTATTAAATGCCAATGTTTGCTGTGAGGGAACATTCATGAAGTTTTATTGATTTTAGGTAAAAGGAAGGCAGTGTTAGTGTTGCAAAGGACATGAGATGCACAAGTAACCATTGATGTTACTGTTTCCAACTCCATTCCTCCAAAACACTCACTGCCATACCTGGTAGTCTGAGCATACTCTAGCATTAAAGTCACCCAGAATTATGACCTTGTCCTATTTTGGCATATTGATGGTAAGGGTCTCTAGGTCTTTGTAAAATTTTTTCTTTGACCTCATCAGGGTTCATCATGGGGGAAGCATAGGCACTGATGCTGGTGACATTGGATTTTCCTGAAAGTGGCAATCACATTGTCATTAGCCTGTCATTCAGTCCTTTTGGTAGGCATATAGGCTTGTTGACTACATTAGTTTTGATTGTGACACCTACACCAGCTTCATGGCACTCTCTTTCACTGTAGCCACTCCAAAAAAATGTATATCCAGGTCCAACTTCAGTAAACTGGCTTTCGTTTGCCAGCCTTCTTTCACTCAGGGCTGTTATTTGGATGTGATACCTGCTGAGTTCTCACATAACAAGAGCTTTTCATCTTTCAGGTCTATGGGCTTTTGTGTTGTCTACAAGTGTACACACATTCCATGTACCAATGAATGAAATTGTCTTTGCAGAAGTTTTTGTACACTTTTTTTGTGTTTCAACTGAAGAGCGGGGTCTCTGCCTGATGCAGTAATCAGGCCAGGGTTGGATAAGCAAAGACTTTTTAGGGTACTTTTCTTGCCCCTTCCTCACACCAGGAGGTGAGAAGTACAATACTTAAAAGGCTATTCAGACACTCAGAGAACTTCTGAATCCAACTGCTGTGGGATGACCCTATGAACTATACCACTTTGTGTACATGGTTGTGACTACAGCTCCAAGTGTATCAGCAGCTGCTGCTTCATCATTTATCTGTCACCATAGGATGTTGAGATAAGTAAAAATGGTAAAATGGCAAGGGTGATGTCTTTTGATTCATGTATAAATTGGATTTAAGTGAGGTAGAGCTGCACAAAGTTGTCAATCTCACTCTCTTTTCCAGAGTCATCACAGTTCAATGGCAGGACAGATTCAAGATGACTGGTCATGGTTTGAGATGCAGTGGATGACCTTGGAATCTTTGATGTCTAACCAAGCTCTAAGCACTCCACATCACCTGCTTTAGCTGCCTTTGTGGCTGTTGGAACAAATTGTTCTCATTAACCCATTGCACCACGGGAAGTCTTCACATGTTTGGGGTAGACCTAACTCACTGATGGCTTGGAGACCCCTTGATTACCCTCAACCTGGTTTAGCCCATCTGTGGAAATGGTTTACCTGGATGTGGCTGCTGTGCATGATTCAATGTCTTATAGCTACAGGTGAGAATTAGGTGGATTTGAAAGGTAGAAAGCAGCCCTGAATAGGACTCAGCAGCCAACACACCAGAGGTACTAGCCTTCCCCGAATATGCCCTGCATCCCTCAGGGAGAGGTAGTGTGGAGGGGAATCTCCAACATGTAGGATGAAATAGAAAGAAAAGTCAATAGTATTTTGATTTTTAGATTTGCTATTTCCAATGTGGACCTTGAAATATTCTTACTTCATCACATTCATTAGTGCATCTTTCACATCTTTTTAACTCATGCTATAGGTCAAGGTTTTCAGAATGAGGATCACTGGAATATAAAACATTGAGCCTACTTTCTTCTTAGGCACTGTCAGAATCTGGTATCATAATATACGATGGTGATGGAACCATAGAAAACAGAAACAGCAGCCAGATGGGAGCCACAGATATATAACACCCCTTTGTAAGTCAAGTAGATTATGTAAAGAGATGCTCAGAAGAATGAAATGATAAAAGATTACGATAGGCATAGTTGTAGCCAACAAATAAATTCCACCAGCAATCATGACCAAAAGTTCATTGATTTAAGTGATGGAGCAGGAGAACCTCAGAAGGGAGAGAGCATTACAGAAGTACTGGTGGATAGTATTGTCCCACAAAAGGACACTTTGGCTAGACAAGTTGTATGACCAATGGCCACAATGCGCCCTTGAATGTTGTGTACATGACTGCCTCCAGCAGGGAGCAGACCCATGGTGTCATCTTGACATTATAGAGCAGGGGTCTGCATATGGCAACATAATGGTCATAGGCCATAGTTGTATGCATATAGAATTCCGCAATCTCAAGAAGGGAAAGAAAAAAAAACTGGATAGGGGATATTCTTTTTCTCAGAAACAAAGTTCTCCAAAATTTGTGTGTAATGGCAGAAGACTAGCAAGATGTAGGAATGACACTCTAAAAGACATAGTCCATGGTAGTATAAAACTGGAACTGACTCAGATTAATAAAATGAAGCCAATGTTCCCTACCATAGAGACTAAGTAGATTTCAAGGAGCAAAAAGAAAAGTGACATCTGGATCTCTTTTTGGTTAGTTGAGGCCAAGAAGATAAATCCTGTCATACTGATGTTATTTCCCATTGCATTTCTCCTCCAACAATTTGATAAGAAATATTCAGATATGCCATAGAAAAGTCTTAATTACCAAAATAATAACCAAAACTGATTTCTATATTCTCTATATCATTTTATGTATCTGTCTCTGTCTCTGTCTCTTTCTTTCTGTCTTCCTCATTTTCCACTTTGGGAATTTTTACATGAAAGTATATTAATTTAAGAACACGTAGGGAAAATTGATCATTTGACATCTTTTAAATTAGAATCTTTTTAAAGATAAGGATCAAAATGAAAAAGTTTTGATTAAGGGCCAATGCAAAGAATAACAAAGAAACAACTATAATTTTTAAAAGGAAAAAAACACTCTAGAACAAAGTCAGAGTGAATTTCTGGGTTTAAAAAGAACCAACATTTTGTTTTTCAGTTGATAAGAAGACTCACCAGATCAACATATTACAAATGATAGTAGGTGACAGAGCCAAGGTGGTGGAATAAACTTATTATTTGACCAAAACTGCTCAGCAAATTAGAAAATATTTTTATAGAAACTAGATACAGAACAATATCACAAAATATATACCAATAGAAAGTCAAAATGGGTACATAATTTAGACATAAAGGGTGACACCACAAACAAATTAGGAGAGCATGGAATAGTTTTACTGTCACATTTATGTATTAAAATGACCCTGAAGTGTCACCTCACACCTATCAGATTGGCTAATATGAAAGAAAAAAATAAATCTTAGAAGGGATGTGGGAAAATCAGGATGCATGCACTATTGCTGGAGTTGTGAGCTGACCCAACCGTTCTGGAGAGCAATTTGGAATTATGTTCAAGGGCTATAAAATTATAAATACTCTTTGTTCAGCAATACAACTACTAAGTCTGTGTCCCAAAGAGATTTTAAAAAAGGAAAAAGGGAACTATTTTTAGAAAAAAGTATTTCCAGCAACTCTCTTTGTGGTGGAAAATAATTAGAAATTGAAGGGAAGTCAATAAATTGGGGAATGGCTGAACAAGGTGTGGTATATGATTTTGATGGAATACTGTTATGCTATAAAAATGATGAGCAGCATACTCTCAGAAAAACCTAGAAAGACTTACAAACTGGTACAAAGTGAAGTGAGAAAAACCAGGACAACATTGTACACAGTAACTGTAATATTGTATGATGATCAACTGTGAACAACTTAGCTATTTTCAATAATAAAATCATCCAAGACAATTTCAAATGACTTAAAATGAAAAATGTTCTCCTCACCCAGAGAAAGAATTGATGGAGTCTAAATGCAGAGAGAAGCATACAATTTTTCACTTTTTTTCATCTGTTATTCTCATATGGGAATTTTAATTTATTTACAGTATGCTGAAAAGCTGGTGGGATCTCTTTACTTATCTGAGTAGTGTGAAGAATAGAGAAGTCTCTGGTCTGATTAGATTTTGAGAAGATTAAAAACTTAAGAAGGGATCTTGTTGTTCCCTTAAAGCTGAAAGATTGCCATATTATATTAGTGTAATATAGGAGTGAGGAACCTGTGGTTCTGAGGCCACATTTGGCCTTCTAGGTCCTTGGATGCAGCTTTTTAACTGAGTTTAAGATTTGTAGAACAAATCCTTTCATTAAGGAGATTTGTTCTGTGAAGTTTGGATTAAGTCAAAGGGCAAAACATGAGGACCTAGAGGGCCTCAGGTTCCACACCCCTAGGGTAATATTTCATAGTTTGCAAAATGTTTTCACATAGGTCATTTGATCCCCTCTGAAGTTGGCAGGGCAGGGATTTTAATCCTCATTTTACATTGAAAAAACATTGAAGACAGGGGACATGATATTTCTCTTTCAAGGTCATATTACTAGAAATGGGCACAATCTGGAGAAGAACTTAGTGCAGATCTCTCTGCAATACACTCTGCTAATAAACATCAGAGAAGAAAATGTTTCTTGATTCTGAGCTTACCAGGTTAAAAAAGGAGGGATTAGTTTTTATTTGCTGTTTGAAGGTGTTCAAGCTTTAAGGAGATGACTGAAGATATCATAGAACTTCTTCAAAATGTAGGTATGGACTATCTGGAGAAAAGTCAATTATACAGTATGCAAATATATCCTTGATTATGACTTCTGCATTTGGAAATTTGGATTATTATGAGGGAAACCAATCCTTTGTTCTTCTGTAGTAAATATTATGAATTATTTAGTCATAGAGGCAGGGAAAAAATGAATTCTCCAAGGTAATGGTTCTGGGTACTATAGTAAGCAGTAGTTTGGGGGTCAGAAAGAAAACATAACATTTATTCCAAGGCTCCTCACCTTCTTAATCTACCACCTGCCATGATCTTTTTGACCTTTACTCAGAAACTAGAAAATCACATATACTTAGAACATAGTGTCTTCTACTTCTTTCCCCTCCATCCTTTCAACTTGTGAGTAAAGGCAGTGAAATGACTCCAGTTCTCTATCAACCCCCTTTGGAAATCTATTAAATGCAGACACTCACAACATTCCCTTTATTTTTTACATTTAATTTTTTCTTTTATTTTTCTAAATTGCTTATAAACAAAAACTTTTGACATGTATTTAAAAAAATTTTGAGTTCATTATTCTCTTCCTCCCTCACACCCCACTTCTTGACAAGGCAAGAAATTTGATATAAAATATAAATGTAAAGTCATACAAAGTATTTTCATGTTAGACATGAAAATGTCTAAATGTCATGTTGCAAAAGAAAATTCAAAACAAATACAAAAGAAGGATAAAAAAAGTTTTAAAGACATATATGTCAATCTGAATTCAGACTTGCTCAGTTCTTTCTCTGGAGGTAGACAGAATTTTTCTTCATAAATCCTTTGTGAATTGTCTTAGAATATTGTATTACTGAGACTAGCTAAGTCATTTACAGTTGATCTTTATTTAATATTGCTGATTTAAAGGACAATATATTATTTTAGCAAATTACATGTAAAAACAATTTTTAACATTTGGATTGTTTTTTGTATGTTTTCAGTTCCAAATTCCATCCTTCCCTCACTCCTGTACTGACTCCATGACACAGTAAGCAATTAGTTATACATGTTCAATAATGTAAAACATATTTCCATGACAGTCATTTTGTGGAAGAAAATTGGAACCAGAAAAAATAAAAGAAGGGAAGAAAGAAAGAAAGAAGGAAGGAAGGAAGGAAAGAAAGAAGCAAAGAAAGAAAGAAAAGAAAGAACAAAGACAGACAGAAAGAGAGAAAGAAGAAAGAAAGAAAGAAAGAAAGAAAGAAAGAAAGGAAGAA